>NW_010413500.1:0-19069 GCF_000710305.1 Buceros rhinoceros silvestris
GGGATATTATGCATCCTGATATAAAAATATAGTAAAATATACAGTGTATAAAAGTATATATGAAGTCCAGGAAAATTTTTACGGCCAGCTCTGCCTATGGTGCTTGAGTCTTACTTTAGCTGTATCCTCAGTTCTGTGAAAACTGCTTCTCTGCTGTTATGCAGTTTCTATATGTACCTCCTTCTTATGAAGAAAATAGGTCAGTGATGGTTACTACATTCCCAAAAGATTAGAACAGGCTGCAAGCTGAGCATGTTTCCAGTCTCTTACCCTGTTTTGTGTTACTCCATTCTGCACGTGCACATGCTAGAAACACAGATCACCATCAGATTTCTGAAAGCAGATTTCTGCTTGAAATGATATTACGGGTTTTGTTACAGAAATTCGTAAACATTACTATCTTTGCATTACGACTTACAAAACATCAACACAATACGGATTCTCTTCGTATTTCTTGGAATTTTGAGGGAGAAAATCTGAACTGTTTCAGCCCACAGTTTCTTTTCAACAAGAAAAGGAAGCTAACGTATTACTGAGAAAGCAGCAGCATGAAGGTTTCCCAACAGGGCTGACAGCACAAATAATGGCATCATTTCATAGACAGTGAAATCCCTCTTTGGGTCACTGCCACACAGCGGTGAACAAGAACCTCTTGCGTGAAGCTTGCATCTAGAGTTCCTCCTCCTCCTAGTCATTGATTGCAGAAGGCTTTTTGGGTATGATAGTCCTGGAGATAACAGCATAAAGTGTAATTGTGACTAGTATGGACACACCTTTTTTTCTCTGCTTTTCCCATGCTGTCTTTATGATGGAAAGACCTTCCTGTCCAATGCCATGTATTTATGCACCCATGTGTTTTCTGCATTACCTCAGAAACTGAAAATGCTGCCATTAAATAAAGGCTCTCCTCAACTCTTCTGTGTGGAAATTATCCTTGTGGGATAGAAAATGGAATATGATAGGCAGAGAATTAATAAATCCAGTACAGAGGTAAGCTGACATGGGCTGCCTCCCTTTTCATTTTCCCCAACTTTAAAACAAACAAAAAAACCCACCCAAAACCCAACAGCAATGAATCACACGTCTAAGTTTTTCTTTCAAGACTGTTAATAAGAATATAAGAACAAATTTACAACAAACCTCTTGATCCAGAGTCCTGAGGTGGCCTACAAGAATCTGTCATCAACCTTCAAGAGGAAATAGTCAGCATCCAGGAGGGAATAGGAACAAATCAGCTGCAAGTTGAACAGACTGAACATTTCTTCTGTACATTCTTAATCACCCTTTTACAGAAATTTTGCATTAGCTCATTCCAGAACCTCTTCTCTGCTCTTCTGCATCAGAGCTTGTCTTCTTTGATCTGTCATCAGGACCTGAGCACGTGGTTCTGTGCTCCACCCTTTGCTAATGGGGTGAAATAATCCCTTGTTGTGAATATTAATTTACCACTGCACAGGGCAAGATTGAAACTGTAGTAACACTTTCCCACAGTGTGTTATTTGAGGGTTATTTCTACACAGGCATTGTAATATGCCACTACATAACTTAGCCAGCTATGTCCCTTGGCTACCAAATTCCATGGCAATCAGCTGTCCCTCCGAAAGAGTAACACACAACTTCTTTTCCTCAGTTTCCTTTTTTTTTTTTATTTTGTTCCCTGGCAGGTGCTTGGAGGTAGGATAATTGACTCTGTATATTTTGTATTTATCTACGATAGGTTTAAAAATCTACATATATTTTTTATTTAAATGAGTCATTAATTCTGTAGCCGTCTAAAAAATCCTTCACTTTCACTGGTAACAGTTTTGGAATGGTGTCTTAAGTGCTCTTACATTACAGGCCTTAGGTAGAACCATCTTTTCTGAAGACAAGGTAGCACTAAAAGAAATCCCACAAGTATTTATTGCATATTAACAACAAAAATGTTTATGAATTTCCTTATATCTCAAATAAATTAAAAGAGATCACTTACTTGCCATATTCATATTCTGAAAAAATGTATCATTCCTGGTGCAATTCTATAAAGTCATCATGCATCTGACCTGAAGTCTCAACTCATTTAGTTTCTCTGTGTTTCACAGTTCAAGTTTTCAGTGATTCTTACCAAATTTCTCAACTGTCTTGTCTCCATGCTAGCCTACAGATGTTCAAAGACTGCTTTACACTGTTTTTCCAAAGCGGTACTACACATAATTAAAAGTAACTTGCTTTTTGGCAAATCTGGCTTTGAATTACGTTACAACATTTCTGCCTGACATCTTCTGCCTCCTGCAGAAAACTCTTTCAATCAGCATCGAGCTGACTTAAACTTGGGCGTGGGAGCAGGGGAAAGAGGAAGCTTTGCCAAGTTAACCTCGAAAAGCAAGGTTATTACTGTATATTTCTCTCTTTCGTGGTGGGCTCAGATGTGAACTGCTGCTTACTGTTGAGACTGAATTAAAGGCCTGGTCTGCAAACCTAGTCTCTGTCTCAAAAATCTTGCAAATCTTAATGATCTAGATGGTTTTCCTATCAGGTGCCTGTGCTGCTAAGTAAAGTAATTAGTTTAAGGTGGTACCTAATTCCTGGTACACACCTGGTGTCTTAAACAAGACTTAGGTCCACAGCACTTTATTGTCCCTGCTGGTGTCTGTTTCATTTTTCATGTCTTCCACATTTTGCCTTTTACTTGTGGCAGCACTCACTCTAGTGGTTTTCACGCTGTTATAAAGAAATTCAGAGGCATTCACTGTGTAAGGAGTGATTTTCTTTAACCAGAAATATCAGCACCACGTGGTAAGGTTCTCTCATCCTGGAGGTATGAGTTCCCAATTCTTTACTTCTCTGTGTTTGGTCTTTTCCTTTTCTTGTGCTCCACATACTTGAAGAATACTTGGAGGTTTTGCTTGGATATAACCACACAGAATCCTTCTAAATTTCACTTCTAACTTTAAAGATAACCTGACAAGACTCACAATCTTAATAGTTTCTCTCTTCATCAGTGTCAGCCAGAATGAGACTTGAACCTGCCTTACTGGGAGTGTAAGTTTCACAGAAGGCTGTTTGTGGCTCCAGACCTAGTGTTAAGAAGTCCCTGCACTATTCTTCAGAAGCTCTTTCTTCTCCTTTTCTGAGAGCCTCTTTTATTCTGTAAATGCACCAGCATTTTGGCTTTGCTGCTATCTGCAATGGCCCATCAATGTTCAAAAACATCTCAGAATAGCTATCATGTAATAACTCTTCCCCACCAGGCTTTTACTAGGTTCCCTTTATTCTTATTTCTGTTTCCTGCACCTAAGGCACTGATAAAAGGATAGAGAAGTTTAAAAAAATCCTACTCCTCAAATGTCTATTCCACATCTTTACTGGAGATTAATCCCTTTATAGAGGGAAGAATATAGGCTTCTGTGGAAAGTCTGGAGGATTGACTTAAACTGATGATGGTGAGTTTAAATAGGCCACTGGACATCGTACTGAAGCAGTGGAAACACGTTATTTTTTTTTCCTTTTGTAACCTGTACTCTGGATCTGAGTACACTTCAGTAGAGTATGGAACATACAGCAAACTGTTAAAGCTGAACTGACACGATAGTCTTTCAATGTCAAAAGGAGGAGTCTTCCCATGCCTCCTGCACAAGTATTTCTGTAGCCACACACTGAAGTGAATTGTGGGACTAGCTGGCAGGAAAAAATGAGCAAATTCCTTATTTTTGATCTCTACAAGTTCACTGATGTAGTTAACCTCCCAGCCACGCAGACAACTATACTGGAACAAGGGAGTGGGTAACAGTCATGCGTAACTGAGATTGGAACTGATTCTTTAGATAGAAGGACTGGCTTACATCAGCGTAAGGTGTTAACCGAACTGCAGCCTAAGTGAACTAAGTGAACTGTTTCAGCCCTGTGTCTGCAGCTGAATTACAGTAAAGTATTTGATAAACTATTCTGTGTGTTGCGAATGAATACTGAAGAAATCATGACTTCAAAATGAGTTGATAAATTTAAGTACATATTCCTTATCTAGACCGTTCTTGAGCTAGGGGTAAAGAGATTTCCAGTTAAAGATGTAGTGAAGTTTAATAAGTTGTTATAGCTCTTGAGAATAGATTGTCTGAATGTCTGAGATTTCTGTTGTTCATGGGAGAGGTTTAAAATTCACGTACTCTAAACCATTCCCCTCCTAACTGTCTTTGTTCTAATACTATCTGGGCAGATACTTGCAATGTGTTCCACCACTCCACTGGAATATCCCCAGAATACTGTATTTCCCAGCACTTACTCTCTTTGTGACAATAGAAGAAATCAAATACCACTGTTGGGCTTGACCACAGCTTTTATACAGAACAGCTTCCACTGATCATGGAAACCTAAAAGCCACTCATTTCCCCATCATTCTTTTCAGCTTCTGCTGCCAGCCTTGCTTGCATAAGCCCAGCTGCTCTCATTTCCAATGCATTTACATGTTTCTTTTTTATTCCTCCTTTAGCCAGACCAGCAACAGCCAAGTAAAGCACGGGCCTTCATATTTTTCCCTGAATGACTCCACTAATAAATGCCAAAGAAGAATGCATGCAGAGTTTGTAAGCAGAACAAAGAAAAAATGATCTTTCACCAGCTGCAGGGTCACCATAAATATCCATGTATTTAACTGCACGCGTACATGAACCACAGTCAAAGTCAGCTGAGCTCCTCTGTAAGACCAATAAGAATAGGTGCTATAGGACCTAGCTACTTGGACAAGTTCAAAGCTCACTTTACTGCTAGAAGAGGATGTCCAATTAGAAATTTAATCTGTTTTTATTCTTTTACTGAGTGCTTTTAGTTGAGTTGATCCTTTTGACTCTTTGTGACCTTTTCAGCTTGGAGGTATGTCTTAGTGAATGTAACAGGCTAGGTACACTTTGTGAGAAGGTGACATTTTCCATAACTGCTTGATGATTAATTGCTCAATACACATTTAAGATGCCAATTGCCTCCCAGTGGTCAGGAAAAAAACCTGAATTTTAAGAACTGCAAACAAGTCCTTATAATATTCTATTGATACCTCCTCAACAACAGATATTTCAGAATGCAAGTTCAGGGCAAAGATGGACTTTGGAAGGAGATGTAAACAGCTCCTGCACACAGATTTCAATATTTCAAAATATCCATACATTTAAAACTTGTTCCATTTAAAGTTAATACAACATCAATAATAATGACACTCTTCTATCATTCACATATTCTGTCTGGATGGCTCATTAACCTCAGCAGAGTACAGCAGTCGCATTCCCAAGGCTTTATATTCTTCTTGGATTTTTTGCACCCATATGTTGCTGCATCATTTGAAACCACTTTTCCTATAGCTTACCTTGCTGATGTGTTTTTTGTTGTTGTTTGGGTTTTTTTTAATTCTCATTTGCAATTTTCATACTAATTTAAGAACAAGTTTGTTTCAAGCCACATCTTTAGTCCACAAGTTATACAGTCATCAATACTAGAGTAAATTTGCACACTCGCTTTACAGAAATAATCCTCACTTATGCAGCTTCAGTCTTGCACAGGATCTGTCCTGGGAATCCCCTGGCAATAATCTCAGACATTCTTATATCTCTTATTTGTGATATTGAAAGATGTTCAGTGCAGCTACAGAAGAGGTTTTAGATTTCACTCCAGTTCAGCTGTTCAGGTATAAAGGTTCCCTGATTACCTGTCATCACACAAACAAAACTTAGCCAAGTGAATATAGGACCAGACACTGAAACGGTAAATGTCTGCATTTTACTAAGTTTTTCTTGCTGCTTACCAAACTGAAAAGTGAGCGAAATGCAATGTAGAGAAAAGAAAATAAGGAAAGACCTTAAATTGAATGTTTTCTGAGAAATTTTATCTTAAAGATGACCTCTCTGAGAGACTGCATTATCTTTTCATCGGTTAAATCATGTGCAAACATATTAAGCTAATGGATACTAGGAATGTGTATTCATTTTTGCAATCTTTTATTTTTAAATTATGAACTGCACAGGATGCTCAGAATGCACAAAAGGCCAAAACGGAGCCTGGCTAAGGACAGGTCAGAGGAGACTGGCAAGAAAAGAAAGAACTGTAAACAAAGGGTAAACTTTTTCCAAACGAGGTTGTACAGCTGTGGGTTTAGCTGAAGATTCCACTTGGATGCTTTTTATATGTGCTTTGGGCACAGTTCTTGCTGCAAAATATTTTTCTTCATTCTTGAATACAGCATACCAAGATGATTCAAACCCACTATTATCTAAATACTCCGGGGAACTGTTAGAACAATTCACTGAGTGCTAGTTTTTGGGTAACATTTTAAGTTGCTTTCAAATATTGTACTTGTTTTTTTCTTCAAGTTCTTAGTTATGTTTTGTGGACATGGGGGGTGGAACTGTTCCATGAATACTAAGTACATTTTTTTTTCTCTACAGCTCTGTTTGAGCTCTGGTTTACTATTACGAAACTCCCACATTAGGAACTGAACAACAACAACGTAAGTTTATTGTGTAGGAAGGTAACAAAACTCCTTTTCTTGTGCTGCTTTACTAGACACATACATTTAAAACATCCTAACTGATCCATGCAGAGTCATCACTACCAAAACACCTTTCTTTTACTGCAGCGAGGGCAGACACTGCCTTCTGCATGTATAATAAAGGGAAGCACTACAGGCTGGAACTTGAGCGGTTTTCCTTCTCAGAAGATCAGCAGATGAAGACTTTGGGTTGTTCCTCCTGGAAAGCAGCAGAACTCAGGTTGGAGCAGGGGACTAGCAGTGCAGTCAGAGAGAGCGGTGCCAACCTCTACCATACCTGCTGTCCTCACTACTTCCCAAGGGTGCTCAGATGCCACTCCACCCATCTGGAGGTTTCTGCAAACCCTGCTTCAGCCATCTTGTTTTGAAATTAGAGATATCACATGATACAGAAAAGCTTCCTGGGAGTCAAGTGTTTTCTGAAGGATCATCTTCTCCTTGGCTGTGGGTTTACACACAGAAAAGTTAGCTGAGACAGTGCTGTTCCCACCTTCATGAGGTCATACAAAATCCATGAAGGAATTCTGAGTCTCTTCAGAGCTGCCTGGCTTACTGGACCTGTGTTTAGGCAGAAAACAAGGGCAAAATATGCTGGCTTGGCACCTTAGATGCAAACAAAACCCTTATTCCATCATACCAAGGAGAGTATTTAGGTTAACTGCTGTGTCCTGGATTTTTAAAATAGTATATGGGACAAGTAACCGTGCACCTACTGTCTTGAATTTACCCCAGCCACCCCTCACTCAGTCTGTAAATCTGAGGAAGTCATGTCCCTTCGCCTCAGAGACAGAGAGGAGAAGAAGGATGGAGGACCTGGCTGGGTTTCAGTCTCATCAGCTGACTTGTGCTTGTGCTTCCTGAAGGCAGGAGTCAGGACTGTTTCCATTCTATAACCTCTTTCTGTGGGGTTACAGGATGGGAACAATCTCTCTATACCTCTTCTCTTTTTTTTTTTCAACTCAACAACCCTAAGATAATGAGCCCCAAGGAGGGCAGCTCATGGTGTTGCCTCCTCTACATCTGAGGATTAGGAAGAGCTCTTTCTTGGCAAGGCTGGATGTCCCTGTGGGGGTCTGGGGGGAAGGGGAGCTCATTGCACAGTTATTGCCCCATGTGACCTGCAGCTCTGGGCAGCACTACTAGGGAAACAAAAACACTTCAATCTTCTCAGCTCTTGGTAAGCCTACTGTAGGTCCTGATAATCACTCTGAGGTAAAAGTTTTCTGTCTTTCAGAAGCATCACATAAGAAAAGATTGTCCCCTGCAAATCCCTAATTGAATTATCGATTTTCTTGCGTTTCTTTTGCAGAGGTCATGCCAAAAATTACAACTTTTCCACTTTACCGTGAGGATTAACTTTGTGGAGTTCTGTTTCTGGGTATTTTGTGGTTTGGTGTTTTTTCCCTTGGGTTTGTTTGTGAAGCTAGTAAAAAACCCAGTTTACCAGAGCAGTAGCTGCCTCACTTGTGAAGCTTAGGAGGGTGGCTGGGTAGTGAGTTATAATATAACACATTCCCCATGCTAATTGCTGTATCTGGATGTTTCATCTAAAGCTTCATCTCCAGTTTCCCTGCAAAAGAAGATTCTCTGTGATGAGGAACAGCAAAAATGTTCAGCAGCACGCTCAGCAACTGCTTTGTATTATGCAAGAGTTTAAAGGAATGTGAACCGTCTGCTGAAAGCCTCCTCATGTGACCAAGATCACAGCAACAATCCAGTGGCAAATGAACAACTGAGCTCTTATGCACTAGTACAAAGAAGACCCAGCTAGAAGAGCACGGTGGAAGTCCAGCTTCAGATACAGTGAACAGAAGTTTAATCTCAGCAGGCTGCTCAGCTGGCTCCTTTTCAGCTGTGGGACAGTATTTTAATTAAATTTCCACCTCAATATCTTTAGCATATTTTCCACTATGACTTGATGTTTTTCATAAGATCTTTACCCTCTGTGAGCTTTAAAAAGCAGAGGGGGAAAAAGCCTTCTCTGTTCCATGAAATTTGTGTCTGTTGGATTTTATTTCTGTGGTGCAGTTATAGGATAAGAATGGGTCTCATAAAAAACAAAGCAGATGTGAACATGAGCTGGACACTGATTTAAAAAAATCAGAATGGTTACATTAAATGTCTTGCAATATTGGAAAGGGGACAGGAGACAGACAGAAAGAAAGAAAGGGAAAGAAGGAAATAAGAAAGAAGGAAAAGAGAAAGAAAAAGAAAAAAGAAAAATAAAGAAATAAGAAAGAAAAAGAAGAGAAGAAGGAAAAAACTGTTCTCAGTCACAAGCTGTGAAAGCAGAGCCATTGGCTGCAATACAGAGATTTTTAAAAACCTAAGGACAGAATTTTAGCCTTCCGTAGAAAGGGCCAGATAGGAGCCATGCTGCAGTAAGTTGGTAACAGGTGAAAATTTTCTGTTTCTTTTGTGGACAGCAGTTGTCTTCTCTTCCAGGACCACTTATTTTTTTCACACTTGAATTGAGGAAGACAGGCGTTTCAGTCATCTGTTTCCCTGGTTTTAGCTATGTCTCCCTTTTGGATTTAAACAGGCTGCTTTATATCATCAGTTGTTAAACCAACTCCCTACTGTTTTAAATCTACCCTTGAGAATAAATGGTGGGAGGTGTACCTCTATATTTTAAAAATGTATTTTAGCAGACAATTGTCAATGTAAAGGGAAAGTTATTGATTATGTTGTATGTTTCTTGTCTGTTGTTAAGGGAGAAGTCACATTTATTAATTAAGATTTTTTTTATTGTTATTAGTATGTGTATTTTTATGTTAACCAAAGTCCTCATTATAGACCAGGACCTGACTCTGGTAGATGTGCAAATAAAGAACAAAAATCCTCTGTGCTGGGAAAGCCAATGATTTAAAATACACCTAACGATTTGGGGATCACAAGGACTTAACAGGACTGTATCTTTCTGCCCTCCTCTGTGGAGGGTGTAATTGCAACCTAACAGCTCTCCTTTGAGATTTAAAATATTGCATCTGGTATCACTAACATCTGGTCAGAAGGAATAACGAACAAAAAAGGTAAACAGTATCCTTAAGACAAACGGATACAGCATCTACAAGCTCTCAAAACAAAAGGGGCCATTTTCAAACAAAATGCTTACCAAGTTCTTTACACTTTGCAGACGCTGGTTAAAAATCAAACCAACCGACACCTTTCTCTTACCCAGGGGAAAACTCACCGTTCACTCTGGCTGCCAGCAGAAAGAAGTTCCCGAACTTTTCAGAAATGCGCGGCAGAATAGTGAGGATAGTGAGGAGCATTCCTGGGCAATGACAGGACAGGGTAAACCAGGAATGGGAAGACCAAATCTCTGAAAGACAGTGAGTGCTGCCTGGTGCCTTGGAATCCAGACCTTACCTGTCCTCAGACTGTGCTATATATTCAGCAAGGCCAAAACAAAATACGAAACAGGAGAGGACTAACAGTTCAAAGAAATCAAATAACAGATTTTAAGATGAACAACGTAAACGTTACCTTGATGCAGACAGAGTTAATGGTTTAATTGCTTCTAGGAAAAGGAACAGTCTGTAAGAAAGTAAAATGAGTTTCAAATTTATGATTATGATATCTTATTGATTATGAAATAGTAAAGTATAAACCTAACAATTTAGTAACTAAACAGCTGTTTAAAGAACCCCTTATCTTCTTAAACAAATCCTTGTGTAAAAGCAGTATAAGTGGTGAGATGATAAGACTATAGCAAACTTTGTTACAGGGTTGGGTTTTTTTCCAGCAAACATGGATTTTGAATAAAATATTGCTCTCTGTGAGTGTAAAAATCTATTGCTTTTTGGACTGTGCAGTCCAGAAAACTGCCCTCTAGAGTATGAGTTAGACTACAGCAATTTCAAAGTTACCGTGCTTCTATCAGAAGAACAGCTTCAGATGACGGTGAGTTTCAGACACTTGTTTATGCTGTATTCAAAATATATTTACAGTTTGACTAATCTCTGTAAGGTTTTGGGTTTTTTTTTTAATTATTACTATTGTTTCCTCCAGTATAATGGTATAGTATAGAGTATAATGGTAGATGACAATTGACGACCAGCTGAGAACAGATTGACCCCCACCTCACTGCAACCTTCTCTCTACAGCTGCCTCAAAGGAGGTTGTAACAAGGTGGGGGTCACTCAAGCAACAGGACGAGAGGAAATGGCCTCAAGTTGCACCAGGGGAAGTTTAGGCTGGGTATTAGGAAAAATTTCTTTACAGAAAGGGTGGTCAAGCATTGGAACAAGTAGGGGAGTGGCTGTCCCTAGAGCTATTTAAAAGACTGTAGATGTGGTGCTGAGAGATGTGGTTTAGAGGTGACCTGGCACTGCTGGGTTAATGGTTGGACTAGATGATCTTAAAGGTCTCTTCCAAGCAAAATCATTCTGTGATCTGTAGTGCTCCACTTAAATCTGGCCTGGTGACCATGCTTCAGGTCTGTATGGTCACATCTATCACCTCTTCTTCCTTATTCTGTAGGATCTGTCCACCTGATGAGTCAGAAATTAACAAAACACACAGCCATGCTCCACCCCCTTTCTCACTGGGAAAGACTTTATGTAAGCTTCCTGGTTTCAGGACAGCCTTGATTTTAAGAATCTGTTCATGGCTATGAAAAACTGGGGTTTTTTACATCAGAAAAATTAATTAGGAATAGTTTCTCTTAGTGTTTTGAATCTTGTAACTAAGGCTGTTCTTGCTACCATGTAAATTAGCAGTCTCTCTCAGGAGTTGGATTTAACTTCTGTTAGCTACGCTAAGGCTGACACCGTAGCTGCTTCTGACGAGAACTGTGTACTGCAGTAACTGCCTTTATGGTATATGCATGCTTTTAAAGATGAAGCTATAGTCACACTATTTTCTTCTCAGTAAATGAGTGCAGTCATAGCATAGCTACTTCTGTTTTTTAAAGAAAACTTGTATTTCAGATATGCTTGACCTCCACTGTAAGTGGCTTTTGATCATGCTGGCAGCACTGTGGCTTCACTGGCATTAGTGAGAATGAGAGCAGAGCAAGACTATGTGAGACAGTGTGGTGGGTTGACCTTGACTGGCTGCCAGACTCCCAACTGCTCTCTCATTCCCCCTCCTCAACAGGACAGAGGAAGAAAAATAAGATGAAAAAGCCCATGGGTTCAGATAAGGACAGAGAGATCTTCCACCAATTACTCTCACTGGCAAAACAGACTCCACTTGGGGAAAATTAATTTAATTTATTGCCAGTTAAAAATAAGAGTATGATAGCAAGAAATAAAAACACAGGATACAGTCCTTCACAAATTTCTTCAAGGTGGGTCCTTCGCCTGAGCTGCAGTTCTTCAAAAACTGCTCCAGCATGGGTCCTTTCCCTGGGTTGCAGTCCTTCAGGAATAAAATGCTCCAGCGTGGTCTCTCCACAGGCTACAGCCTCCTTCAGAGCATGCCTCAGTTGTTGTGGTGTGGGATCCTCCATGGTCTGCAGTGTGAGTACCTGCTCCAACACAGTCCTCTACGAGCTGCAGGGGAACAACCTGCTCAACCATGGTCTTCTCCAGGGGCTTCAGGGAAGTCTCTGCTCTGGCACCTGGAGCACCTTCTCCCCCTCCTTCTTCACTGACCTTCGTGTCTGTAGAGTTGCTTCTCCCACTTTTTCTCACTCCTCTTTCTCCCAGGTGCTGTGCAAAATTTTTTACTCTTTCTTAGATACGTTATCACAGAGGTGCCATCACTATTGTTGATGGAATCAGCTTTGTGCAACTGTGGGATCATTTTGGAGCTGGTTGGATCTCACTGTGTCCAACAAAGGGGCAACCCCTGGTCTCTTCTCACAAAGGCGACCCCTGCAGCCTTCCCGCTGCCAACACCTTGTCACATAAAACAAACACAGACAGTGGAAGATAAAATGTCATGAGAATGTATTTATCTTTCCTTGTTTAGTTGCATGTTGTCAAGGCCATGAAACCAGATGTCTGGCCTTGTTTGGCAATATGTTGTCAAAGCTAAATAGATAAAGAAACTCCCTTGGCTCCTCCTTGAGCGCCGGCCAAGCTTTGGGTGGCATCTAAACACAGAGTGAAACCAGATGTTTCTGCATTTGAAGTTACGTAAGCTTGTTTATTCAACAATATAAAAAGCTGGACCCTCTTGCAGCAACTTTGGAGACCTCACCTATGAGGGGATGCACTGCGTAGGACCTCCCAATGGCTGGGAAAGATTCCCCAAATCCTTGCTCTAACCAGGGCTCCCCAGCGACTGCGGATCTGGATGAAGGCAATTGGTGATGTATCTTTCTTAATCATTATAGTTAACCTTATGTAATAATAATTAAGTGCATTATTTTGTTTTGGTTTATTCTTGCCGTATTATTTAAGTTGTTATTTTACTGCTTCAAACATAAGTAATGATAAGCTCACTTCTTCAACTGAGTGTCAGGGTCCTTTGTGCTGACCCCGTCCATGGGCAAAACACTTACTAAACAAACACTAGTAGCTTTTTCTTAATTTCTCTGATAACAATGTATACCCTAGAAATATCAAACATCAGAAGGATGTTAATAACTTCTTAAGGCAAAGTCATTAAGATCAACGTAAATGTATAGCAAGAGGGTTGGTTTGATATTTAAAAACAAAGTCTTTTACTGAAAGGGCTTTTATGCAGTGTACCAGCTATGTGATATTCCTTCAGCTTTTAGCTTTCCTTTATATTTCCTTTAGATCATTAGAGTGTATAGGAGACTGATACATCAGGCCAGTTGCAATCCTGATAAGAAAACTATACTAAAGTGACATTAACTAACAATGCACATTGCCAATGGCCAGCTTTTATTTGCTCTCCATCATTACCATTACATATTCTTCATAATCTTGTTGGAAATTAGCTACAGGGGAGGAGTTGACACCACACTGATAGCACTGGTGGCTATTGTCCTCTGTTGTATTAGTCACTAACATCCAGCTGATCCAGCTTAAGAGCCCAATGAAGAAGGGGAAAGAAGCTGAAACCAAAAGAAGCAACATTATTGATCCCTATTTCAACACCTTTGGTGTTCTTATATTCCCACCACCAAAATAAAAAGGTAGGGATCTCATCTTCAGCCAGGATTGTTCATCTGATTTTAGGGCCTAGATCCCACTAGGCAGCTTTTCTGCTTATTCTGCAGGATTCTTCTGTTTTTCCTGCTTGTTCAGCATCCGTAATGCTCATCTCCCAGATTTTCTACCTGAAATGTTTTTCAGGTGTATTCCTGTACCCAGTCACAAGTCTGCATTTGTTTCTTTGTGGATTAATATTTATGTATTGAAACTTCACAGGGTTACAGAATGCTTACAGGTTGTTGGCAATTATGCCATTAGCAGTATTACAGTGTTATAAAATGCTTCCACTATTTTGGTGTGTTTATGCCTAGGTTCCAGGCACGCAAATACTAATTACACTCTATTTAGTGTAATTCTACTTTATTGGAAGCAACAGTTCTCTGGTTTGGCTACAGTGTAGTTCATATTAAACAATTGGCTTCCTTGTACTTAAAATTCAGCAAAGGTAAAAGACCTCTGTTTCTTGACTTCCACATGAATTTAACTCTCAGAGATAATGCATCCTTGAACATATCAGTATACCGGAGAAATACGGTCAGGCACTCGTGTCGTAGTTGTTAACAGGGGATCTTTAACTGTAGTAGCACAATTTTGCTGTGTTGAAGCCCTTGTTTGTGCCTCAAGGCCATCCAAAACTGTAGCATTTGATTTATTGGTAGTTGTTATCATTCGGTGTAAAGGAGTATAAACAGCAAACCCAAGTGGTATAATACAGTCTAGTGACTCTTTCTACAGTGCCTTCTCCAGTAACTGTTTTTCAATTCCCATTATTTTGAGATATAATTTGTATTCACTTGTCTTCATAGCAGAAAAGCAGTTCCCACTGTGCATGTTTATTTTAATAGCACCTTGACTACTCTCTACAATTACCAGGACAGCTGAAAACAAAGTGGTTTTATACAGTGTACCAGCTATGCCATATTTCTTTGGTTTTTAGGTTTCCTTTATATTACTAGGCTGTACAGGTGATCGGTACCTCATCAACATTACCACTCCTTATCACTGAGATGGGAATTACATAATTCAATACAACTACACTCTGACTTCAGTTGCAAATGTATAATAAGTACTTTTTAATATATATTAGGACTGATTAACTTCAGAGTTTCCACCATTAAAATTTACTTCTAAATATTAAAGTATTATTTATGTGGGGGTTTTTTTAATTTTCATGTTCCCAAAGTGTGTCTTGTCTTGAAACTGAAAGTTCTTGGCAATTTCTTTATTGTACTATTTGAAAAACATCCACCAACACTTTCTAACTGTAGCTTGAGAGAGCTCTCAACTGTAGAGATATCTACAGTCACAAGTAACTTCTGAGCATCTAAATCTGAAGCCCTCAGAAATTCAAGCAAGCATCAGTACCATCATGACACACAAGCGTAATGACACAAATTTCAGGCCATCCCCACCAAAGTCTAGTTCCACATGGCAAAAGTACACTAAGAAACACAGGGATGTTAATGGTCGGATCCAGGTGATCTGGATCTGACCGATTCAGTCAAAATGCTGTCATTCTGTGCAGGCTGTACAGTGTGAAAAATGGCTAATCCTTAGTCATCTTACTTCCAAAAGCAAGATGGAGGTGCTGAAGGATTTGGAGATAGGGAATTCTTTTCCAGCGTTCTGCTGAAACATCTGGAGCACAGGATGTGATGCTTGTACGTGTTACCGCTTTCACAGGGAAACAGTTCTAGGGAGCAGCTGCTTGCTGCCCAACAAGTAATACAGCAGTCTCTAGTGATCACCGGTAAAAACCATAGGTAAGTAACAGCTTGTAAGTTGTTCGGCTGATCATAAGAAATATTTTCAAAACAGTTCCAGTCACAGAATTTGTGTTGTCACTGCAAACTGTTGGCAGATCCGAATGCTGAATTACCCAGCTTTGCAAGGCTGTTCTGTTTCACCGGAAAGCAAGAAATGTCAATCCCACCTTATGCCTGAACTACTGCTCACTAATTCAACAGGTTCTGTAGGAACAGGGAACCTATAACCAGGCCTGAACTTAGCCTAATGTGCCCAGTCCTGGGGCTGGAATTGTGATTACATGCCATAGTATGCACAGCATATTATTTTGTAACACTGTTTGTCAACTGCACATATGTGGCCTTCCAAAAGAGTGGTATTTTTTACTAAGAGCAAAATGCCTCTACTGCTGAAGCATTAAACAACATGGTTGGCACCCAACAGCATAAACCACAAGATAACAAATCTGTAATGTGCTGGGTGAACAATTAGCTGACAGGTTAGGTTCAAAGAGTTTTAGTAAATGGGGTTTCATCAGGCTGGTGACCAATCATTAGTGACGTCCTCCAGGGCTCAGTTTTAGGGCCAGTGCTCTTAGCTGTTGTTATAAATTATCTAGATACAGAAGTCAAACGTACATTAAGTAAGTTTCTCAATGATGCAAAATTAGGAGTTGTGGACTCCCTCAATGGTAGAGAGGCATTACAGAGAGATCTTGACAGACTAGAGAGCTGGGCAATCACCAACAGCATGAAATTTAACAAGAGCAAGAGCCAGATTCTCCACCACAAGGTAACCCTGTTTATACGTACAAATTGGGGGATGAGAGGCTGGAAGCAGCCCCTCAGAAAGAGATCTGGGGGTTTAGGTTAATGGTGAGTTGAATATGAATCAACAGTGTGCACCAAATGGGCCAACGGTGTCCTAGGGTGCATCAAGCACAGCAGAACTAGCTGCTTGAGGGAGGTCTACACTGCACTGCTGCAGCCCCCCCTCAAGTACTATATGCAGTTGTGGGCACCTCAGTATAAGAACGACATCCAGAGTAGAGTGACCAAGAGCATGGAAGGTCTTGAAAGCAAAACTTAGGAGAAGCAGCTGAGATCACTGGTTTGTTCAGTTTGGAGAAGAGAAGACTGAGGGGTAACCTCATCAGAGTCTACAGCTTCCTTACAGGGACAGCAGAGGGGAAGGTGCCAATCTTCTCTCTCTAGTACCAGTGATAGGACATGAGGAAATGGAATGAAGCTGCATTAGGGAAATTTCAGATCGGTCATTAAAGAAAGGTCTTCACTGAGGCACTGGAACAGGCTCCCCAGGGAAGCAGTCCTGACACCAAGCCTGTCAGAGCATCTTCAAGAGGCATCTGGGCAATGCTCTTAGACATATGGTTTACTGTTAGGTGGTCCTGAAAGGACTAGGGAGTTGTGCTCAATGATTCTTATGGGTCCTTTTCAACCTGAGATATTCTAGGATTCCAGGATTCTATAACCTTCTTATTGGTAGTTTGCATTTAAACTCTGGAAAGTTAACACTTCTCTTCAAACTCAACCTTAATTTTGACAGAGGAAGATGTGACTGAATTCTTACCAACCCTCACCTTAACCCTGAAGATTGTCTTCATGTTTATCACTGTTGCAATCAATCACAACTGTTTCAGAAAAGACATCTGTCAAGACCACCACTGCTGTTTAAACATGTTTCTACCTACATAGTAGGTAGTTTCTCGAAGCATGAGAAACCTGCCTCAGATGGTATCAGCCACCAAAATGCAAGTGGCAAATCTTTTGAACTGTTAGGTGCAAGCAGTTAGCTTTAACGAGTAACCTCCTGCTTCATAAGCCAAAGCTCTATTGTTATCCAAAAATAAACCTTCTAATCTGTATTGCTAGGAAATAAATTTGAACATAATAGAATAAGTGTTATTATTTCATTACCTAATACAATGCAACAGCTCGTTTCCACTGTGAATTTTGGTCCCACATCAAACCTGAGGATTCCAGTAAGAGCTGGCTGAATTTTTCAGAAGACTATTTCTCAAAAAATTTTATTTTTTTTTTCCACAGAAAAAAAGACATCACTTGAGGTGATTTTTTGGGGGTGATTATCTATGGAAACTACATTTCTGCAACTAGCCTGTGTGTTTACATGCCTGTCTGTGTATCTTGTTACCCCAGATAAGGTCTGGATGTGCTGATTTATTCAGATAAATTCTTATTTAAATTAGAAAACTACAACTCCTAAACAGTTTGTGAAAGATACGGTTGGAAACACCATAAAAAAATTTACTGGTATGCTTTGTCCCAGGTAAGAAGATCACATCACATTAACGAACAGAGTCCACAAGGCTCCTGTCCTCACAATGACAGAAAATTCAGTCAGAGCTCCAAGTCATCTGCACATGCAATCAAAAGACACACATCCATTCATCAGATGCTATTATTTTATGTGGTATGAAAAATGCCTTTTTTCTTTTTATTATATTCTTCTGAAGTGCTTAAAAGCTTATTTTCATTTTTGGCAGGAAAAAAACAGCTTTCCTGTTTTCTTACCAATAAAGAAAAAATGTTGAAGAAGGAGCGTAGAAGACATTCAGTTTTGTTTCTGATGTTTTTCATGAAGTAGATGATAGTTTTTATTTCTACTCAGATCTGTATTCACAGATCTTATTTCGGTGTTTCTTATCAATACTGAGACATATAATGAGCTTATGCTTCTGCCAGTTAACAAAGGCCTTAACACAGCCAACATAAAGAGTAATTTAGTTCTCATAGGATTAATTAAGCTGATCTGAAGGAGCAGAAAATTGTGTTTTCTTTAACTGAGATTGCTAAAATGAGGCTAACAATCTAAAGGAGGATTCTCCTCACTCTTTAATTTACTTTGAGAGAAAAAATAAAAAATGACAGAAAAAGAAAAAAGTTCAGATAACTACAGCCTCTTTGTCAAGTAGAGAAGAGTTTGCATTATAAATATATACACAGTTTCAGTATAGTGAAGTAGACTTCACTATCTGACACAGTTCTGCAACATTTATGCAGTAATTTTGTTTCTGTCACACCACTCTAGGTTCCACCGTCCTGGCCAACCTACTGATGTAGCCAGTTTTGTATGTATGGGTCAAACATTTTCGTCAAAATAAAAGCACAAAGAGAAAACAACAAATGGAGAAAAAAGGTGGGGGGGCTGGGGTGGGAACAAAACTAAGGTGAAGTACATCAAGGGAAAGAAAGCTAGGATAACAGTTTCTACAAGTAAGACCAAATCTCACATCTGTCTGTTCCCAGATGGTACTTAACTGTTAGGTCAGCCAAATAAACTCCACCAGCTTTTGTCTCTGGCATTGATAAGAGTCCTCCAATACATGCCTTTGGCTACAAATACTGCTTGAAACAACCACACTTTTGATGTGCTGGAAAGCTTCCAAAATGCCAGACAACCTCTCAAAGCACAATTTTAGGAAGTGATTTTTTTAAGAGTTTATTTACTGTTAGAGTAATCTTCCTGCCTACGTGTAGTCAAAAGGATCTACTCTTTGATCTCATGTTGATCCTCCAAGCCATGCCACTGCTCCTTGCTATGCCACTGCCCTTTGTGAAAGGCTCCTGCTTACCTTACTCTGTCTTTTGTACCTTGATTGCCCAGACTCCTTGTGGACCGTTTAGATCCACAAACCATCACAAGAATGGTGTCAGCAAGTGAGAAAAAAAAGAGAAATGAATGGGGGCGGGGCAGG
>NW_010413500.1:19296-29897 GCF_000710305.1 Buceros rhinoceros silvestris
CATTTCTTTAATTTGAGATTACTTGGAACATGAAAGATAGGTACAATGAGAATTTTCTGCAGAGTAAGAAGACACTAGATGACATCTGCATTTGCATCTCCGCATTTGTGTAAAGCTATAGAATAAGATAAAACTACAAGAGGTCTCAAACAGAGTAAATTTCCTGCCCCCCCCAAAAATCCAGTACAAATTTGTTCAGAGCTAGAAACATGTAGACACTGAGTTTTACTGGCCAATGGTCACAGATCCAGACGAAGCAGAACCTAGAGAAAAATCTTAGAGTGTGAACTGATAAGCTAAAGTTAAAAAAGCTTTGGAAGAACAAACGCCTCCCAGCACTTAATCCCTCTCGTAGAAAATATTTGTAAATAAGTAGTATTGTATCAAAGATACCTCACTGTGTCTTCAGTCCCTGACATAATGTTCCCCAAAACTGGAAGGTCTTGAATATCTGACCAGCCTCTTTAGTCAAACGGGATCCTACAGAAGTTAGGATCATCATAGATTTTCAGTTCCTAAGCAAGTACCATTTTCTATGTTTTCCATTTACGCTGAAGTATTTTGACATCTATCAAAATCTTTGTATTTCTCTGGAAACTTAAAGGCAAATATTTATTCATCTTGAAATGTAGGCTCATATCAGTTTCCAAATTCTGCCATCTAGTGTACTGCAATGTATTTGGAGCAACTGTTGATAACAGTTATTACAGGTTTGACATTGCTGTAGGTCTACAGTTCCAGACTGCTGACAAGCACAGAACCAATAAAACTCTGGTGGTGCAGAATTTGGTACTAGCTGACAATGTTAAATTGGTTTAATATTTGAAAAATTAGTGTGAAATTTTACCTGACTCCTGCAATTTTGAAATTCTCTTTAATCCTTGAAATATACAGCCAACTATTATAATCCTGATATATTACTTACGTATCAGTAGTCATCAGATGTTTTTAGCTCTTTACTTGTGTTGCCGTTGATCCTTACAGTCACATTTCACAGAATCATTGAATGTTTTTGGTTGGAAGGGACTTCTAAGATCATCAAGTCCCACCATTAACCCAGCACTGCCAGATCGCCACTAAGCCATGTCCTAAGCACCACATCTACAGATCTTTTAAATACCTCCAGGGATAGGGACTCCACCACTTACCTGAGCAGTCTGTTCCAACGCTTCACAACCCTCTCTGTAAAGAAATTTTTCCTAATATCCAGCCTAAACCTCCCCTAGAGTAACTTGCACCCATTTCCCCTCATTCTGTTGCTTGGGAAGAACATGTTAGGCAAACAGTAACACCCACCTCTCTACGACCTCCTTTCAGGTAGTTGTAAAGAGCGATAAGGTCTCCCCTGAGCCTCCTTTTCTCCAGGTTAAACAGCCCCAGTTCTCTCAGCTGTTCCTCATAAGACTTGTTCTCTAAACCCTTCACTAGTTTTGTTGCCCTTCTCTGGACACACTCCAGGACCTCAATGTCCTTCTTGAAGTGAGGAGCCCAAAAGTGGGCACAGTACTCAAGGCGCGGTCTCAACAGTGCCAAGCACAGGGGGACAATCACTGTCCTGCTCCTGCTGGCCACACTATTGCTGGTACAAACCAGGATGCTGTTGGCCTTCTTGGCCACCTGGGCACACTGCTGGCTCATGTTCAATTGGCCATCGACCAGCACCCCCAGGGCCTTTTCTCCTGGGCAGCTTCCCAGCCACTCTTCCCCCAGCTCTTTCAGGGGGTTGTTGCAGCCCAGGTGCAGGGCCTGGCACTTGGCCTTGTTGAACCTCATACATTCAGCCTTGGCCCATTGATCCAGCCAGTCCAGATCCCTCTGTAGAACCTCCCGACCTTCAAATAGATTGACACACCTGTCTAACTTAGTGTCAGCTGAGAACTTCCTGAGGGTGCCCTCAACAGCCTCATCCAGATCACTGATAAAGATGTTAAAGAGAACAGGCCCCAACACTGAGCCCTGAGGAACACCACTGGTGACCAGCTGCCGACTGGATTTAACTCAGTTCACCACCTCTCTCTGAGTCTGGACATCCAGCCAGTTTTTTATCTAGCAGAGAGTACACTCATCCAAGCCACAAGCAGATGGTTTCTCCAGGAGAATGCTGTGGGAAACAGTGTCAAAGGCCTTACTAAAGGCCAAGTGGACAATGTCCACAGCTCTTCCCTCATCCACTAAGCAGGTCACTTTGTCATAGAAGTGGATCAGGTTAGTCAAGCAGCACCTGTCTTTCATAACCCCATGCTGACTGGGCCTGATCACCTGGCTGTCCTGTACCTGTTGTGTGATGGCACTCAAGATATCCTGCTCCATAACTTTCCTCGGCACTGAGGTCAGACTGACAGGCCTGTAGTTCCCTGGATCCTCCTTTCAGCCCTTCTTGTAGATGGGTGTCACATTTGCTAACCTTCAGTCAACTGGTAGCTCCCCAGTTAGCCAGGACTGCTGGTAAATGATGGAAGGTGTCTTAGTGAGCACTTCTGCCAGCTCCCTCAGCACGCTTGCATGGATCCCACACATCCTTCTCTGTTTTTAAACATCAGGTCTAGCAGGGAGCCTTCCCTAGTTGGCTCACTCTCCAGCTGTGTCAGGAAGTTGTCTTCCACACACTCCAGGAGCCTCCTAGACTGTATCCTCTCTGCTATATTTTATTTCCAGCAGACATCTGCTAAGTTGAAAGTACCCCACAAGTGGTAGTGATTGTGGGACTTTGCCAAGCTGCTTATAGAACATTTCAGATTCCTCTTCATCGTGGTTGGGTGGTCTATAACCAACTCCCACCATGATATCTATCTTGATGGCCTTCCCCCTGATTCTTACACGTAAACACTTAACCTGTCATCACCATCATTATACTCAAGACAGTCAAAACACTCCCTAATACACAGGGCCACTCCACTGCCTCTCCTTCCTGGCCTATCCCTTCTGAAGAGTTTATAGACATCCAACAGAGCACTCCAGTTGTGTGAATCATGATCTTTGAGGTCTCTTCCGGCCGGATGATTCTATGAATCATCATTTCATCTATGAATTAGAAAATGAAAGAGTAGGAATAATGAATGCATGTGCATATACACAGGCACATACACTGCTATTGCTTTTCAGATAATAGTCATGATCTCTAGTTGTTTTACAGGAAGAGCAGTGGACCCTTCTTTTGATAGGGAAGAAGTCTCAGGAATTAAATAGGATTATGTTGGGCTCTCACCTGTCCTCAACCCCTGCAGAAAATGATCATGAAACAAAAGATCCTCTCCAGCAGTCTCTCACCATCTTTTTCTCAGCAATCCCCTTCTTGAAATAAAAATCCTCCATGTCCCTACTTCATTGCTCTTTCTCAACAGATGTTGACAGTTTGGGACAGAGATTTAGTACAAAGTGGAGCGATGTAATTTGAAAACCCCAAACTATGTAGTTTGAAAACCCCAAACTGAGATTTATGGGTTCATGGTAATAACTTCACCGTGGTCCTGTTTCCATTTAAAGTTCTGTTTTCCAGGCTCGGTATAATTCAAATTAACTGTTTAAAGCCAAGTATTCCAGGCTTCCTCTAGTCCAAATGCATTTGTCCTGGAACCATTCCCAAACTGAAGAGGGCAGCGTTTTGTCCACGGAACTGTCTTTGGCTCACAGTGATAGAAAACTATCTCAACTGTGGTCAAGATGTGAGGAATCATGTTGCTCAGTATTGTCACCCATGAATCAACCAACCTAATAAAAAAAACCCAAAATCAAACAAACAAACAAAAAACCCCCCAATCCACTGGGGTGCACAGGAATCTCAGCTCCCCTGGTGGCCTCCACTTAGTTCGTAGCTCTCTTTCTGAGGCTCCCAGACACAGGTCAGAGAAGCAGAGTGCACAGAGAAAGAGCTCTTTGATTTGCATATTTTGAGCAAACATTTTTATGCAGACCCCACAGGGCTTGTGTTTTCTGTCCTGTTTTATTTTTTTGTGTGATGAACGGCAACACTGTACGCGCTCACACAAATATCAGAATTAATTAATCCCCAATTAGGCTGATTCACTAGTGAGTCCTGCATCTAATCTTGTAACGAGCCATGTTTTTCATGTCTTCGAGTAATGTGTGATTTCTCATACTTGTTTCAATGTTTAATTATATGTCCTGTTAAAACCACAGTTCCTGTATGAACTTGCCTGATATCATCTGACAGCCACTGGATCTCGTTAACCTTCACCTCCAAGATGAAAGAGCTTTCTGGCATAGAAGCAGTTGTGGGAGTCAGCGGCATCTCCATAACTCCACACTATTCCTCTTATCCTCTGAGGTTTCTTTGTTCACAGGACTGCAGCATGCCTGCAAAGGTATTTGTTGCTGAATGTTGCTGCCATGCTCTTGCAAAAGTGATACTATTTCCTCATATTTGCATGACTAATTTTGAAAAATTACATTTGCACACTGAAGATGTGTTGGAGGAAAAGAAATGACTGTTGTGTGGAAGTAACTTTGCCTCTGCCTAACGAGATCATTTTTCAATCTATTGTAGCTTTATCTTTCAAGAGTTGACAATTTTCCTACTGCTACTTCTGCTAAAAGACACACTGCCTTTACAATGCTGCTGTGTGTAAAGAGGCTGTTCCACTGAGGCACGTTGATTACTGACACTACACTCTCACTTTTAGTTGCAGCATTCTGTTCTTTTTCACTAACCTAGATTGTTTCTACATCCAGCAACTCAGAATAATATATTACTGGTACAACTTCATCTGCCCCCCTCATTTCTTCTCAGCTTTTCTTCCTTTAGTTTTCTAACACCTTCTTCAAGAATTTGAACATTATCGGTGCAATAAACTCATACCTCACAAAAAGCATACACTTTCAGATGATCACAGTGGTCTCTGGACTACTTTCCAAGAACCACTGTTCCTTATCTTATAAAAGTCACAGACACTTTATTGAGATGAGAAATATAAATGGAAATAGAAAATTGACAAATCTATGTATTTATTCAAGGCACTTCTAATCTCTCTGAGTTAAGGACCAGGCTTGTTTAATAGGCAATTTTTACTTCTTTTCAGGTTTTTTCGTAGAACTAAAGGATGGAACATGTGAAACAATTTTCCAGCTAACAAATGACTACTACTAAAAAGACCTTCTCATAAATGTAAGCAGAAGATAAAAAACCATTTAAACAGACATCTTCTAAGCTTAGACAGTTCCTTGCATGCTAATGACTAAGCAGCCAAATTTAGTGTAATGATTTCTAGAATATGCTAGTTTTTTAAAAGAATGGTTATTAATTCTGTAGGAGATCATGCACGTGGTGTGTGTGTATGCTCTTCATCGTTGTATGCTCCACTTGGGAAACACAGCTGATTCTTTCTTTTTTTACTTCCAGGTTCTGCTGGTACTCAAGGGAATAAAGACCCAGTCTAATAATGAAGAATCATTAAACCTGATGATCTGCTCCCACAGGAAGGATGCTGTAAGGGTACATTGTCCTCCAGCTGGGACAATTGGTCTAATGGCACAAGATCTCCTAGCAACCAAGTCACCAGGCAAGCAGGGATGTGGATCAAGTAACCTCGGGCATATCGTGCACCACTAGAGATGCACCCTCATTAAAATGAGGGCAGTCTGAAGATCTCAGGTGTCTCTTCATGACACATTTGAGAGGACATGTGAGTCAAAGCAGGGAAATCTTAAGCTTAATGGCTGCTTTACAAGTAATCTATATTTAACTGCTCCAAATCTTCTAAGTAAAAGGCAATTGTCTTTGCAAAGCTCTGTAAAGCTTGTTTTAGTGACAGGATCTATGCCTGTCGCATGCTCTTGGAAAGATAAGAGTGGAAATCACGGGTCTTCCATTGACCCATGTCAATGATTCCATGACAGTGGAATACTAGATGGGGAGAAAATGGCTGTGAGAGAGAGCACAACCTTCAAACAAAGGGATTTAGTGTAGTCCTGCATTAAGTCGGCACTTGTAATGCATGCTGACAGGTCAATGAATGGCAAGGTGTGATACAAGAACACTTCCAGCTTTACCACGGGAAAACACGCTGTATTTGATTCAAGAGTTTCTGACAAGGAAAAATCAAACAGGGCCCTTACACCAACGCATTCCCATTCTAGTATTTCTACCTGGGGGCCTGTACTCCCATCGTACTGCTCAGGGAGCTGGCCAAGCTGGAACTAGCATCTCCTTTTCTGCTTTTACGGGCCTCACATGTGGCTTTCCTTTCTTTAGACTCCTGCCTTGACAAGACAGGGAATGTGGTCTCCTCCTTCTTCAAATGCTTCCCAGCTCATTAGGAACTCTTGTGACTGGAGGAAAATGGAATTCTTCCAGCAACTTAAATTCTCTTCTTTGCCAAAGACTAAACAACTTTTTTTTAAGGATCACTGAATCATCATTAATACAAATAAGTCAATCTTCCTCTGACACCTTTATGCTGAAGGATAATGGCACGCTGTCAAAACAATAGCAGATTAAAAGAATAAACTCTTGGAGAAATAAGAATCTAAAGGAACAGTGCATTAAGGAAGAAAATTTGTGTGTTCTGCTCATGCTCTCATCCTCATCTCACAAGTCACCCAGAGAGTCAAAGGCAATTTCCTTACATTGAAAAGAACAGTCAGGGCAGATTAATTAAATAAATAACATTCCAGGGCTTGATAGCACTGTCCTCAAGCACAAGTATCCATCCACAAGACAAAAATTACTGAGTAGGATATTTCTATTTATGCATGCACAGGCATTACTTAGCAATGGTATACTTGAACAAAAAAGATAATTATCAGAATTTCTAATCCATTTTCTTTCAATATTAATCCTTCTTCAGCCTCCAGACTCTCACAACACACTTGAAACAAACTGCTGCCATAGAAGATCAACAATCATTGTACCTTGATTTGGCCACCTGTAAAATAGGTATAAATTTCAAGCTTCATTAAAAATATTAAATCATGTTGACAAACATTGATACTTGTCATTATTCATGAAAGACATAGCTATGTGAATTTATATGTATGCTGAATATGAGTATGTATTTTCTTCCCCTTCTTTCTTTACATTTAATCTTCTTTCCCTTTTTCTTCTATCTTAGAATGCAAATAGTAAAATTCTGGCTCTATTAAAATTTTTGGCAAAACTCCCAAGTCTGAAATGGAGCCATGATTTTACTCAGTAAATCTGGTTGACTGTTTTCTGCATTTTAATAGTATCATCTTCTTTTTTTTTCTGTGTTGTTTTCATGCTATATACCTCTATAAAAACTTGTATTTGAATTAGCTAGCATGCAATTGTGAGTTCATGTTTATAGAAAAAAACCTCCGAATATTGTTTTGCCAGGTTTAAAATAGAGCACGTGAGCTGCAGTCCTTTGTGCTCCTCTGATGGATATTCTAAAGCATCTGAAACCTCTTTTCATTTCTCACAATTTCAAACATCTCTTACTTTCAGCATATTTCATGCAAAATGTCCTCAGCATTTTCCAGCTACATTCTGTGTCTTACTTTCATTTATGAGGATGACTCTTTTGTTAGGTCCTTTCAATTTCTCCACAATCCCAAGACATGCTTTGATCACTTTGGAGTTGGTGACATGGTACACTCAAGCTCTTCTCATGTAAAATAACAGGCATGGCAGTACTGAAACTAAAGAAAACTCAGGACAAAAGCAGTGGCAGTGTGATTCTGTCCAAGTGCATGCATACACCACAAAAAGGCAGAACAGCAGTAGGATCAGTGGAACAAATAGGAGCAATTTAAAATTCTAAGTAGGTTTTAAAAGAGAAAGATGTCATTGGATCAAGGAGCAGGTAATTCAGATTAGCCTGTCTCTTACTTAATAAACTCAGAGATGGGCCTCTTTCTAGCCAAATTTTTCCATTCTTCCCACTAGAATAACATGGAGAAACAAACATATTTTCATAGTTTTAGTCCACCATAAATGGACTCTCGTAACGAGTTAAGTTTGATACGGGGTTTTTTACTGAGCTGAGCACTACTTGAAGCATCTTCCATGAAAGCTATGTGACTAACCACCACCATCCTCCCAAGGAGTGAGATAAGTGAATTTATGGCTTTTAGGGAGGCTTTTATTTGTATTTGAAAGATGAGGAAAAGAGAAGATAATTTACACTTTATTAACTTGTTCAAGGACTCTTTCACATACAGAGAGAGAGAGAGAGAGAGATGTGTTTGAACCAACAGTTATAAATAACCCAGGCAAAAAACAAACCAATCTATCTTGCAACATGGCCTGGAAACTGGTAAGACTCTCACGATCCCTACATCCTCTGCACATTCATTTCACAGTGATAAACCAGCTCCTAAGTAGGTTTAGATGAACTTCATTTTTTTTTTCACAGTATTTCACAAAGCCAGAAGCGTTAAACTCTCAGCCATCATTTTCCCCACGGTATTTCTCATGGTTTTTTGGGTATCCTATACTTAGACAATGGAGGCAACTAGGAGAAAAAGATCAGGTCTTTGAATTGGATTGGGAATCAGTCCTATAGGAAAATAGTGCAGGCATTAAAGAATTGTTCCTGATATCCAGTGTTGCTCATCAAGCCTAGGTACACTGACATGCTATGATTCAGTCAAAAAATAGTGAGGTTTTCAATATGATGAGATTGCACCATCAGCTACCAGGAAGAGTTGCTCAACTAACCAGTTAATAGAAGGGGGATAGAGTCTACGAGATGAAGTTTCCCATCCTTTTTCAATGGGATCTTCTCTCCAAGAACAGCTTGAACTGTTTGAGAAACTTGCAATGGACAACACCACCTACTTAAAACTACAGTTTTGTGCTTTAGTTTTCTTGTACTTCACATGCGAGGTCCACCTT
Organism: Buceros rhinoceros silvestris; assembly: GCF_000710305.1. NCBI lineage: Eukaryota > Metazoa > Chordata > Aves > Bucerotiformes > Bucerotidae > Buceros > Buceros rhinoceros. The sequence continues at coordinate 28,112 of NW_010413500.1, forward strand.
CACTAGAACAAAGTGTTGCTTGGCTAATTGCTCTAATGAGCTCAAACCTTCCTTCCCAATAGTCATATATTTCATTCTGTAGTTTTCTAAGAAAGTAAATAACTGGATGAACTGCATATTATGAAATATATCTGCTGTGGATATATTCTAAAAATAAAAAAATTATTGGTACAACTGGCTGATCATTTGCTCCCACTCTAAAATGGTCTGTTAAGGAAGAGGTTTATACTCAGAACTAACCATACTTGGACATTGAAGTTTAGGGGAGGAATGATTCTTTCCCATGCTGCCAGGCACTGTTTAACACACAAATAAAATTTCACCATTACTGACTATCTGAACTGCTTTTTCCTTTTTTAAGTTAGAGGGCAAGAAAAAAAGTAAGTTCCAAGTAGTACTTTATATAGGAATTTTTCACCCTGTCTTATTTAGTGTGCTTCCACATAAAATTATCTGTTTCTATTCAAGAGGACTATTTTTTATTTTCTTTGATGAATTTTAGAGAAAAAGCTGCTTAACTTTCTGCTAAACTTCACTATTTGTGATAAATTCATTCCATTTAACACCCATTCTTCTTCTAAGTAATTTGATTTTAAGGGGGTATATATATATATGTATGTATGTATGTGCATCTCCTTGTGTCTCTGATGGATTTCCAGCTTTAATGAATGTATAGATTAGAATAAAATTTGAATGGAGTATTAATAGTTGGTCTTCATGCTGCATGTTTTTGCAGAACAAATCTGTCTGCAGCTGATAAATGTTGCGTCTCTTCCCAGTTATCACAGTGTTGTCTTCAACCATGCCTGCCAGTTGATGTTCTGAGAGGAAGGAATATATTGAGGTTCTTTTATTTAATTATTTTTTGCTCCTTTCTCCTCCAAACTAATGTCTGTGCAAAAAATTATGAGAATTTTCATTTTTATACTAGGCCATCTCTTTTTAAAAAAGCTATCTTTCTAGCATGTTAATTGAACTACCATTTAGAAGACATGTAAAAGACAAGAATAAAATCAATTTTTTCTGGCATTTGGGGCCTGATTAAGTCAATGATAGTGCCACACAGCACAGTGAGACAAGGCAACTTTTGGGTTCAATTTTAGTGTCTGTTTTGAACAATTTGTTCATCATGGGAATTATTTCAATTGTGTTGAATAAAACTTGCTGGAAAAATGATCAATACTTTTGCTGTCAAGCCATAATACCTGTAGATATTCCTAAGCAAATCATGATAAAGGCTATCAAATATTTACACAAACAACCCCCCTCTGAAAACGACAAGAAATAGGTGCAGGAGAGACTCGCAAACATTTGCTCTGTTGGCAAGCCTGATGGAGGAAATCTGCTTGACAATTGCCTAGAGTGGAAACTAGCCTGCTCTCTCTTGTGCTTCCCTTGACCAATTCCTTCGTGCTGTTTCAGAATGGTCTAAGTTCAGCCTGCTCTCTCTTGTGCTTCCCTTGACCACTTCCTTCGTGCTGTTTCAGAATGGTCTAAGTTAGTGTGCAGCAACACTGTGTCATCACTTTTCTTTAGCGTTATATCAGTAAAGTTTTCCCTATTTTTCCAAACACTTTTCACTGAACTGTTGAAAATCTGGCTGGGAGATGTACCTAGCTTGTTCTTGGCAGATGCATTTTTCTTTCGTCACCTTCTTCAGTGATTATATGATTCCACTACCTTCTTAATCAGCTTATTCCTCTATTTACCTACATTTAAGGTTTTGCTAGTCTCCAGCTGATACCTCACCTGCTGCAATCTCAGTTAATTACACCTTTTTTTTTCC
>NW_010413501.1:0-13299 GCF_000710305.1 Buceros rhinoceros silvestris
AATTAAGGACAGTGACAATCTCTGCCTTAAAACAAGGGGGCTGGGACGGAATTCCAGGTCAGAAAAGTGAAATATTAAATCTAGCAATGTGCTGTTTATAAGTGGAAGAAAGGACTTCACAGCAAAAATTACAGTAAGCATTGCCTTGTCCTCAGCTAAGTGTCTCAGATTCAGTGAATCTGCCTGTAGATCAGGACATTCTACCTTACTTTTAAAAACTTTAAAAAATTCGTAACGCTGTTTGCAATGCTTTCCATACTGACACTAGTGATACCTTCCAAAAATAAATGGGAAAGCAGCATAGTAAGTAAAAGCACCATTCATGTGGTGCTCAAGCTCCACTCAAAAAAAGAAAAAGCTCAAGCTTTTCTTTGTCAGAAGAAACCTCTCATTTACGCGCGATTTGATTCCAGAAAGATAAAACACCCTTTCAGCCTCAGTTGCTGTGAATTCATCATTTCAATTAACAAAGATCCTCGTCCTAGCTTGTCTTGTCCTTTCCAATCCAAACACTACCTAGCTCTCCTCCTTGGAAACCCTCCTTCAGTATAAAACATTCCTTTCTCCACAAGCATCATTCAGCACTCTCCAGTCCTCCCATCTCCTAAGATTTACTATGATACTACAGTAAACCCTCAGCATATCTTCTTGATCTCATTGTCTTTCCTCTGCTTAGTGGATTGTAGTCACCCAGAGGTCGGAAATAGCCAGTCAGCTTTCATTAAAGTTTCATGTTTAATACTGATATCATTTCACAGGCTCACTTTATTACCACAGAATTTCCCATGTCAAGTACTGTAAAAACAACAGCAAGTTACACTGAGCAGTATGTCAAAATCACTGGAAACTTAATTCCGATACCAAACAATTCCCAACTGTACTGTACACTCACTTTTCTTTTACTTCTGAAGCCTCTCCCTCCTTATCCTTATCTTCATCTGATTTCTCACCCTTAAGCAAAGGTTGGGAGATTATATCATCTGTGAAAGAACTGAAGTAGGATTTAATGAACTGTGGTGAGGGCATCAGAGGCTCACGATTCTGAAATAGAGAAATATAGTTTCAAGTCATTAGATGGCAAGACCAGATGGTAAATATGGAAATGGATAAAAACTGGGATAATCAAAATATTCATTCATGAAAGAACCAATGTATGGACTTTCCACTATCTCATTTGATAGCCTGGCATTTTTGATGTTAGTTTAACATTTAGAGATCATTTAAGCTTCAGATCACAACGGAATACCCATCACCAGCAGAAATAAAGTGAAGATGTTCAAGAGAGGAGGGAGGTAGTAACTTTCTGCCTGTGGCGCCAGAAATGAGGACTGTTAGCATATCATAAGCCACTGGGCAGATGTATCAAAGCGGTATGTGTGCGCATAAATTGGGTGAAAAATGCAGGCTGGCAGTTCAAGCATGAGCCTAACTTCAAGTTAATTCTGAATGGCAATTTGCCCTTTTCTCTAACTTACTGTGATGGGTTGGCAAAAGATGTCCTTTTTAGGAGTTTGCTTTAACTAACCAATTGTATTCCCTGCCATGTGATGTCAGCTGCATCTCCATTTTTCATTGGTTAAAAGTTTTCGCGGGTCTGTTTGACTTTCGCGCCGCTGTTGCTTTAAAAACCCGCAGCTGAGCCGCGTGAGGCTGTTCTTCCCACGCTCTCGGTCACCACAGAGACTAGCCGTGCCTGCTTGCTTTTCCCGGGGCTGCCATTGCTGCTGCCACCCATCCAGACCTGCCGTCACCGCTGCAAGTGACCAGCTTGGGAACTGCGTGCCGCGGGGGATTGGAGCCCTCTCCTGTCGCTTCTAACGAGCCGCGCTTTCGCCGCCACCGCGCCGGAGGAGCCATGCCGCGCACCTGCCGGTGCTCGCTGTTTGTCCAGACCTGATCCGTCCTTGCTTGCTTGCCGCCAACGCTGCTTTCGCTGTTCCTCACCCCAGGGCTATTTTGCTTCCCTGCAGTTTTGGTAAGCCGCTGCTGCTGGGACCAGCCGAAAAAAACCCCTCACCGCCGCCGCTGCAGAACCTGCCGCTTTCGGAGCCTTCTGCCCGCTGAGCCACGCGCGCCGTGAGGGCCAGGACCCCACACGCCCGAGGAGCCATCTCCCTGCTTGCTACGCTTTTCGCTGCCGGGTTTGCCTTTGCTTCTGCCTCAATCCACGATAGACTGGTAAAATCACGCTGGTTTCGGTTTTCCCCACGTGGCGCCATGGCATTTTGACTGCTGCGGGTTTTCTTTGTAACTGCCGCCACGTGGCTGTCACCATCTTTGAATTGCTCCGGTTTTACTTTCCGTCCCGCGGTTTTAACCCTCGCCTTTCCATTTCCTACAAAATCCTCAATATCTTACTGGGTTTTTTTTTTTAATTTAATATATTTCTGTTTGTTGTGTTATTAAAGTTTGTTTCAGTTTTCCAAAAAAGCATGTTAGAGGTCTTACGAATTCTTTTCTCCCTTTCTCTATTTCTGCTGGAATAGGGGAAGGTATTATCGTTACTGGACCTTGGCTCAACCTTGGCCAAACCGGTGACACTTATCCAAGAGAAGCTGCTGTCTATCATTAACAATAAAGACTAATGAGGCAATATTCTAATTTTACGTGGAAACCGGCCCAGATATCACACATTTTACTTGAAGTTCCAGTAGAAACACCTCTCAAGTACAAAATCCTTTTTACAGACGAAAAATACTTCTTGCTCAAAATGAACTCTACACACAAGAACTACAGTTCAGTTTCTCCTGCAAGAAAAGTCTGAATGCACTCTTCTGAATTTCTTTATTAAGTTCTATCACAATACTGCCTATTTGAAGCACACGTATTTGACAGCACAATTCAATTTTTGTTACCTCAACACCACACATTTGTGAAGTTTCTATAGAAAAGAAATCCAGCCTCTCAGAACCAACATTGATTTCAGTACTTCAACCACCATCACAAGAAATAAGCAAGAATATTTTAATAACAAGTGAGAATGTTTGAATACCTGTCCCAACTTTTTTTGAAACCTACAGACACTTAAAAATGACTGCTCTTGGCTATCCCATACTTTCATAGTTCTCTTTTCTGCAACTCTCAAACTTTAACGCAAAGACATCTGAGTGCCAAAATAGAAAAGTTCCATTTTTGTAAGTAATCTGTGTTAATTAGGGGATGACATCGTATTTTTAATGACAGAACCAGGAAGTCTGACCGCTAATAAAAAGATGAGACTTCAAACGGCATCGTTTTTTCTTAAGCAATGCTTTTTTGCTTTTGTTATTATTTTGGTTTTTTGTTTTAAAAACCCAGCCTTAACACAGTATTATTTTGCCACTTTCTAAAATGTAGGAATTCTGCTGTCAACTTAAATCTTTCCTATGAGAAATGTCCATCTATAAAAACAAGAATTACCTGGGGAGAAAAAAAGTCCTCAATTGCAATTCTTCTCATTTTAAGCTATTTATCACATATGGAAGCAATTTTTTTTTTTTTTTTTTAAACACACATTAATTTACACATACCTAACTCAACCACTTGATTATGCAACTGAACATTTGGCTGCTGCTGTTTTAACATACCCTGTTTCCGTTATGTTGGAAGTCCAGAAAAACCCCATGCAGGGCAGCACCCCAACTTTGGGTGTCTCCTGGACGTTATAATAAATTTGAATATTAAAAAGGGAAACAACTGTTAGAAATAGACATCTCTTTCCTACTGAGGTTTCAAAATCTTTAGAGAGGTCCCAAAGGAGAACAACATCAGTACAATACTAGCTTTGTACAAAACTGTTCATGTCAATTGCTACACTTCAGCAGATGAAGACAGTGACTTGACAGCTGACAGCTGACAGAATGCCAACAATCAACATTTCTACAACCAGGCAAGTGCAATCAGAATTTGTCAGCAATATCACAAGTCCTACCTTGTATTTCTCTTTGGCCTTTTCTTTTCCAAGCAGTTTAAGAACTTTATCAGCTAATAACATACTTTGCTGGTTTTGGAAGGCTTCTAAAATGCAGACTGCAGTGACATCTAGGAAACAACATACGTGAGATTAAAGACAAATTCTGATAATCATCAGAGTACACTAAAATGTGCCACAACGAGTCACTGGCAAACTAATGCATGTCCTGTTCCGAGGGCAAAAGCCTGTTTCCGGTGTGCTATATTCAACAGGTTTCCAAGACACAAATTTCTACCCAAAATGATCTCTTTGTGATGAAAGGACTTCATGACAGAGAATGAAAGAAATTACATTTATTTTCATCTTCACGTTTTTATCTAGAGACAAACACACTTAGATGAGCAGTGAAAACGAATACCTCCAGCAGGGGCTTTCACAATTTTTAAACTCTGAAGATAGTAATTACGTTCATATTATGTTTGCGTTCAAACTGCTAACGTGGTTTCTCTTCTGCGACTGGTCCTAATTTTCTGCTTCCAAAATTCACATTCAGTCCCATCACATCTCGCTTTTTCCTGTAAGAAATCTTCCCATGTTGTATCTCAAATTTTTTTGTTCACCTCCACGATTTTGGAATGGAGCAAGTTTAAGAGAAATAACATTGCCAGCCTACTTAAAAGCGCTAGCCCTTATCACATCACCATCATTTACACACAGAAGTCTCTGCAAATGTTAACCCATTGCTGACCGAATCATGCTTTCAGTGTGAAATGTGCTCTTACGGTACATTAGCATTATTTCTCTGGATCCTCCAGTTAATGCAATACTACCACTGATGTTTCCCGTTTAATTTTCACTTAAACATCAGTGAAGATGAAAAGAGTTTGGACTTTAATTAAGCAGTGTACTGTTTAAATACACTTGAAAAACAAGTGTGTTACCCTGGAGTTTTAGGGTAGTTTCTGTAATTCTACACTGCATGAGTTACTATTATGCCATCGTTTATACAGGAACTAGCCACAACTCTTCCATGGTCACGAAGCACATCAGAGTCCCTGGGAAAACATGCTACAGCCGGAAAGAGCCTGAAAGATAGTGTGCAGTAACACTGTGCTATATATACCACCGTAGCAGTCACACTTTGCCCAAAGCAGGCCACTGTAGACACCAGTGCCTGGATGTGGGTGAAGCAGCAACGTTTTCCCAAATTATACTGCCAGGGATCACTGGCTAAAAATCAAACACAAATCAAGGTTGAAAGTAATTGCTACAAACATTAGAAAGGAGTTACGTTTAAATGCTATCCTCCTATGGCAGAAACATGATCTTTCTTGGGGCTTTTACCATCTGTCAGTTTATTGTAACTACATATGGTTTAGATTTCAATATACAGCACTCAAAGTGAAGCTGTCAGTCAATTAGTGATTGCAAAGAACTACACTAAATGACTTAAATAGTCCTATTCTAGTCACTATGGTCTTACAGGGCATTCTGCCAGCAAATAGATAGATAGATAAAGTTTCCACATCTTATTTATCTCCTAATTTATATCAGACCCAATTCTTAGCTGCTACACAAATTAATTTAACAGTCAGATTTGCCAATCAGAGCACTGTTTTATTTTCTGTCCTTCTTTGGTAATGAGCACAGCTGAAAATTTTATTTCCTTTTTAACATTACATCAGCAGGAATGATTTCACTTGATTAAATTTAAATGGGTCCTTTCAAGCAGCGTCCCTTAATTCAAAAGTGCCCTCAGACAACACACTTGACCTGTAGTTCTCCTTAATTTTCATGGCTTCTCAGTCACATCTTCCTGATAGTTCAAAATGTGTTCTGTTAGAAATAGTATTTGGAAGGATTTGACACAGTAGTTTCTGCCAAATACATAGTGTTAATATTAAAAAAAAAAAAAAAGGAGTAAGTCCGTTCTAATTTTTGTAACAGCTGTATCAGAACAAAATGCTACTGCAGCAGTTTTCCCTGTAATACCTGTCAAATACAGTTAAATGACTGTAACACTCTTCATTTCTGAGCATGTAGCTCTGCCTGCAAAAAAACTGCGGTTTCTGTAGTAGTAACATTTCTCTAAAACAGAGAAAAGACAGTTTGTTTACTGTATGGAAGTAGAACAACCATTACCTCGGTTATCCATTCGGCATATTAGATTAATTCTATTCTAAGATGTGGAGTTTCCTGGAAAAGGAGTATTTTGACTGGCTACAGTAACATCAATTTCTCAGCAGCTATTTCAGATGTAAGTGGGTAACAGCTTGAAAAATGGGAAAAGGTTTCTTCTTACAGGAGAAGAAAATGTATTTACAATAGCCATGAATGTTTTTAAATAAATAATTCTGTATTACTGTACTAAAGAAGTAAACCCAAAACAATCCCAGAAGTTATTATCTCTGTATGTCTGAGCTAATTCCACTTTTAAGTATACAGATCAAGAGACACCCACCTTCTAAACATTCCTTCTTATTGTCTAGCTTCTCGTGAGCCTTTGCACGTCTGAAGAGAGCTTTTACATATTTAGGATTAAGCTCCACAGCCTTTGTGCAGTCCTGTGCCACTTCTGTCCATTTTTGCTGTGGGTAGAAAAAGAGCAGAATGAGAGAGGCCCTACTCAGCTGCTTTTTATTAGCTTTCCAATACCAACTCCAGGGTCATGCCCACCTAACAGGAGCTGCAGTTCCCAGGGCTCTGGTTCTATCTGCTTGCTTCTATTTCTGCAAGTTTCTCAGTAAGAAACTGCCAGGCACCACTGGAAGCCACCTGCACCAGAAGGGTCACAAAACAGAAAAGGAATTCCTACAGAAAAATGAAATCAAACTGTTGTACAAAGCATGTGGGAGAAGATAATGAGTTTATGTGAAGATGCTTGCAGGAGATAACACTGGGACTGAAAGAGTGGTACAAAACAAGTAGAAGAAAAAAGATGAAAACATAATGAAAACCAATAAACAAGTTTAATGAAGTGCTAAAGTTTTTTTTTCTTAATTTGTTATTTCAATTTACTATGCTATATTACTACAAAAGGATGATAAATGAATGTGTAGGAGTAGAGTTGGTCAAGGGTATTAAGAACTAAAAATCCATTTATCTGCAAAATTGATTATCAAAACAGTCTTTTCTAATTGAAGAAGAGGAATCACATATATTTGGTATGCATTATGGCAGGAATTAGTGTTATATGTAATACTTGATTAGACAAGAACTGGTTTATCCCTCTTCTAACTTTTAAAATCTAAGACATCATTTCTCTAATCACACAGTCTCTCACTTGATACTTCAGGCTGAACAAAGACAATTTTCTGTTCCTTACCAACTTGTCCCCATAAGCAAATCTACTGATACCATAATAAACAACAGTGGTTGACTTCTAAAACTAATATCAAGCATATTCAGCTGTTAAGTAAATGTTACTTACACATGTGCAAAATTTAGCTCTCAGGCATTAGTAGGATTTCTGTGGGGTTTTTTGTTTAATTTTTGAAGTAATACCCTTTGAAAATATTTGGTCTTTCATCAACATTTACAGAAACACTCCAGTAGAGAGAAGCAGAATTAACTTATTTACAAGAACATTGTAAATTTTGTAAAAAGAATTGTAAAAAGAAAATTCCAGGGGATAAGAAATTAAAACCTTGTCTTAAAACAAAGGGACACGTAAACACTACATATGATAGACTGAGAATAGTTAACAGAAAATAATTTTATTTATGTGTGGAAGAGTATGATGAGCTAATGAAAAATAGCTGCAAGCAACTGCATCTTGTGAAGGCAGCAGATATCAGCACCTGGGACCCTTCAGCGGACAAAAGTGACAAAATACACAATTTATAATGCAACTTCCTAGATCAGACATGTAATTATCTTTAATTTCTTACCAGTTGTTCATAGGCAGCAGCTCTATTTTGATAAAATGTAGAAAGATCGAGGTTTTTCTCAGGAGGGCAGAGGCTGATGGCCTCAGTATAACATTGAATAGCTTGCTCATATTTTCCTGCTTTAAAATATTTGTTTCCTTTGTTCTTGGCTGCTTGGGCTCTATCAAGAGGGCTCTGAAAAAGAAAGTGATAGGTCAGTTCAGATAAGAAAAGCATCACTGCACGCAAGCTATGCACTTAAGGGCTAAGTTTTCAAAGATACAAAATGTGGTAAAACTCTAGCCTAAACTTCTGAAGTCTCCTTCCATTTCCTGGAAAAACACAACGGACTTTATTTTGCAAGTACCTTGGTGTGTTGGGTTTGTGTTTGGCGGGGTTTTGGTAGCAGGAGAGGGGCTGCTGAGGTGGCTCCTGAAAGAAGTTTCTAGAAGCTCCCTTGGGTCCAAGTCAGACCCACCTCTGTCCAAGGCCAAGCCAATCAGGACCTCTGCAATAACATATTTAAGAGAGGAAAAACGCGCTGGGCAAGTTTTTGACTGGAGGAGTGAGGTAAAAGAAGCATCTACAAAGAACACAAGGTCAGTGAGGAAGGAGGGCGGAGGCACACTGGAGCAGAGATTCCCCTGCAGTCCATGGTGAGATGGCAGGCTGAACCCCTGCAGCCCATGGAGGCTAGTGGTGGAGCCTTCCACGCTGGAGCAAGTGGATGCCCCCAAAGAAGGCTGTGACTCTGCGAGAAGTCTTCACTGCAGCAATGCATCACTGGGAGGACTGCACCCTGTGGAAGGGACCCATACTGGAGCAGTTCATGAAGATCTGCAGCCCCAAAGAAAGGACTCACACCGCAGAAGTTCATGAAGGACTGTCTCCCATAGTGGGGGCCTCATGCTGGAGCAAGGGAAAAGTATGAAGAGTCCTTGTGACAGTACAATCTCCCTGCCTGTCTGCATCGAGCCTATACAAAAGACAGGCCTGCAGCAGCACTTGATAAGCATCTGAAACTAAGGGACCCATACTGGAGCAGTTCATGAAGATCTGCAGCCCCAAAGAAAGGACTCACACCGCAGAAGTTCATGAAGGACTGTCTCCCATAGTGGGGGCCTCATGCTGGAGCAAGGGAAAAGTATGAAGAGTCCTTGTGACAGTACAATCTCCCTGCCTGTCTGCATCGAGCCTATACAAAAGACAGCGCCTGCAGCAGTGACTGATAAGCATCTTAAACTAACCCCCCACCCCCCCAACCTGAACCCTGTGCACCAAGCTTGCACAAAAGGACAGGCCTTGCCCCCCAGGGATGTGGCACATGGGGGTCTGAGTTTTGTTAAGCTGCATTCTGTCTGTGTTTCCTGAAAATGACTACAGCCCCCACACTCGATCAGGGTATAAATGGAGCCCCACCGGAGAAGCACTTTTGAGTTTTGGTTCTCCTCGGAGCAGCGGGTTATGCAGAGGAGATCTCTCCCCTTGGGCCTGGGACGCTGGACCAAGGATACTTCCTGAGACACCTCTCTTCCCTCGAGCCCGGATGCTGGCCGAGTGTACATGTCTAGGATTGAGTGATTCTTACCCCGGTATTGGTAAGATGTTTCCTTTTTGTATCATTAAGTGAGAGATTCTCCCATTGGAAATGGCGGGTGTGCCTTTTTGGATAATATTCCAAATTCTGGATAATCTTGGGGTAGATTTCGTGGTTTTATATAAGTGGTCGTGCAGTAAAATTCCCTAAACTGGCATTTCTGAACCTGTTAGAGAAAAACGAGTGCCAAGCAGATTGATTGTAATAAATCCACATTTCTGGTTTATAACTGTTCTCTGTCTTACGTGCACTTCATTACAGTCCTTCCCCTGAGGAGGAAGGAGTGGCAGAAACGATGAGTGACATCTGTGACAAACCTTCATTCCCCATCCCCCCATGCCACTGAGGGGCAGGGAGACAGAGAACTTGAGAGTTAAGTCAAGCCCAGGAAGAAAAGAGAAGTAGGGAGAAGGTGTTTTTAAGATTTTGTTGTATTTTTCATTATCCTACTCTTATTTGATTGGTAAATTGCTGGTGGTTTTGTTGTTTAAATTGGTATTTTTTCCCCAAGTCACAGAATCTCAGAATGGTAAGGGCTGGAAGGGACCTCTGGAGATCATCTAGTCCGACTCCCCTGCTAAAGCAGGTTCACCTAGAGCAGGTTGCACAGGATAACATCCATGTGGGTTTTGAGTACTTCCAGAGAAAGAGAGTCGACAAGCTCTGGGCAGCCTGTTCCAGTGCTCTGTCACCCTCAAAGTAAAGAAGTTTTTCCTCATGTTCAGATTGAACTTCCAGTGTTCAGTTTGTGCCCATTGACCCTTGTCCTGTCACTGGGCACCACTAAAAGAGTCTGGCCCTACCTTCCTGATACCCACTCTGTAGGTATTTTTTATAAACATGGCTAAGATCCCCTCTCAGTCTTCTCCAGGCTAAACAGACCCAGGTGTCTCAGCCTTTCCTCAAAAAAGAGATGCTCCAGTCCCCTCATCACCTTTGTAGCCACCCACTGTACTCTCTCCAGTAGTTCCTTGTCAACCCCTAACCTGTGCTGGTGCATGGGGTTATTCCTCCCCAGGTGCAGGACTCTACACTCACCCTTGTTGAACTTCATTATGTTCTCCTCTGCCCAACTCTCCAGCCTGTCCATGTCTTACTGAATGGCAGCGCAGCCTTCTGGTGTATCAGCCACTCCTCCCAGTTTTCTGTCATCAGCAAACTTGCTGAGGGGACACTCTGACCCTTCATCCAGGTCACTGATGAATATGTTGAACAGGACTGGACCCAGTACTGACCCCTGGGGAACAACACTAGCTACAGGCCTCCATCTAGACTCTGCACCACTGATCACAACTGTTTGAGCTCTGTCCTTCAGCCAGTTCTCAATCCACCTCACTGCCCCCTCATCTAACCCACGCTTCTTAAGTTTCCCTTTGAGAATGTTATGGGAGGCAGTGTCAAAAGCCTTGCTGAAGTCAAGGTAGACAACAACCACTGGTCTCCCCTCATCTACCTAGCCAGTCATGCCATCACAGAAGGCTATCAGATTGGTCAAGAATGATTTCCCCTTGGTGAATCCATGTTGATCGCTCCTGATAACCCTCTTTTCCTCTGCATACTTAAGAGGTGACATCCAGAAATACTTTTTTCCACCACCTTTCCAGGGATGGAGGTAAGGCTGACTGGCCTATAGTTTCCTGGGTCCTCTTTCTTGCTCTTTTTGAAGAACGGAGTGACACTGGCTACCATCCAGTTCTCATACACCTCTCCTGATCTCCATGACTTTTTGAAGATGATGGAGAGTGGCCTAGAAATGATATCTGCCAGGTCCCTCAGCACTCTTGGGTGCATCCCATCAGAGTCCATGAATTCGTGTGCGTCCAGTTTGCCTAAAGATCTTTACCAAATCCTCCTTGACCAAGGGACTTCCTCCAGACTTTCTTTCTTACCTCCTGGGACTGGGATTCCCGAGGGACAGCCCTAGCACTAAAAAAGGCATTCAGTAACTGCCTCCTCTGTATCCTCCACCACCAGAGCACTCACCTCATTCTGTAGCAGGCCCACATTTCCCCTAGTCTTCCTTTTGCTACTGATGTACTTGAAGTAGCCCTTCTTGTCCTTGACATCGCTTGACAGATTTAATTCCAAGAGGGCCTTAGCCCTTCTCATTGCATCCATGCATACTCTGACAACATTCCTATATTCCTCCCTAGTGTTCCATTCCCTTTCTTCATATTCTGTAGACTTCCATTCTTCCAACTGAGTTTTTCCAGAAGCTCCTTGCTCATCCATGCAGGTCTCCTGCCTCTTTTGCTTTATTTCTTACTCACAGGGATGCACCGGTCTTGACCTTGGGATAAGTGCTGCTTGAATATTAACCAGCTCTCTTGGGGCCCCCTAACTTCCAGAGTTCTAACCTATGGGATTCCTCCAAGTAGGTCTGAGAAGATGCTGAAGTCTCTTGAAGTCTAGGGTTCTAATCCTACTTATTGCACTGCTTATTCCATGCAGGATCCTGAATGCCACCACCTCATGGACACTGCACCCAAGGCTGCCCCCAACTTTCACATCCCCAAACTTCTTAGTTTGTCAGTACACCTCTCCTCAATGACTACTCCACTACCTCTGTCAGTAAGTTATCATCAATTCTCTGCAGAAACCTCCTGGACTCTGTGTGCCTAGCTCTGTTGCCTTTCCAGCAAATACCAGGGTCCCCCATACGAACCAGGCTCTGGACTGTTACACTACTTCCAGCTGTCTGTAGAAGGCCTCATCAACTTCTTCCTGATCAGGTGGCCTGCAGAAAACACCCACAGTGTCACCCATATTAGCCTGTTCTTTTATGCTTAGCTGTAAGATCTTGACTTGTTCTTCATCATTCCAGTTACTCTGTCACATAAAGAGCAAGTTCACCACCTAGCCTTGCTGGCCTGTCTTTCTAAAAAGTACATAGCCATCCATGACAGCATACCAGTCACATGAACTATCCCACCATGTCTCTAATTGCAATGAGATCATGGCCCTGCAGTCGAACACAGACCTCTAGTTCTTCCTGTTTATTCCCCATGCTGCGTGCATTGGTGTAGAGGGTATTTCAGAGAGGTAATCAAGCATGCAGGTTTCTCTGGAGGGGGTACAAGAGGATCCACCATAGCCACACATACCCTTCAGGTGGTTGGCCTACTGGCTGTCATCTTGGAAGGCAGCTAAGGAACACCTGTAGATCCTCTGGATGGCCTAGCTTATTCCTTAGTTGGATGTGATGGCACAAGCATTTCTGTTTTGGACCCCAAGCCCTTCAGTTTAAAGCCCTCTTCACCAAGTTGGCCAGCCTGCTGCCAAAAATTCCCTTGCCTCCAGGGGGATTCCATCCCTTCCTAACAGGTTACTTTACACTCTTCCCTGATTCTGCCCAGGTTCTGAATTGCAGCATCATTCATGCCCACAGGGAAGAGTAAGAGTGGACAGTAGTCTGAGCTCCTGACAAGTTGTGGTAATGTCTCAGATCTTAGCTCCCGGAAAGCAGCATTCCTCTCATGACATCAGCAGACTAGTGCCTCAGCACCCTTTAACAGGGAGTTAATTATATTTAACATGTATTTTTTATTCAACATGCTTATTTTCTCCTCCCCATCCCACAGCAGGGGGGTAGGAGTAAGCGAGTGGCTGTGTGGGCCTAAACCACAACAATCAGATAGGAGACCAACTTCTCATAAGAGTAACTGCAGTGGTATTAAACAATGCAGTGATTTCTCTTTGGAAAGCTAAACAGATTTTAATCTTACGTGACTGGTGAACAGAAGAACCAATGAGATAAATTATTTCTGCAGAGACTAAACATGTGAAGACAACAAAGCCCTCAAAGCAATTCAAATCAGAAAAGTTTCATACTGAAATACATATATCCTATAAGACCAGAGCTGGCTCAGCAGACTATGAATTAAGCATGGAAAACACTGTGGAAAGACCTACTGAGCAAGATGAATAAAACTTGTAGGGAA
>NW_010413501.1:13445-13984 GCF_000710305.1 Buceros rhinoceros silvestris
GAAAACAAAGCTGGTTTGCCTTCCAGACACTAGACAAATTAACTTTACAGCTAACTCCCCTACAGCTCCACACAATCTGCTTCATCCAACCACTAATACAAAGCGCTGGACCATTACAATCTGTCATTCTCAACATAGGATGAAAAACTTTACCAACTGGCCTGTGACCCTGCTAACTGAATCTTTACGTTCTGCATCAACTGTTGATGATCTGCATTTCTGCAGAAACCAACACTGTTACCTGTAACCCCTAGATTTACAGATCAGTTATCAAATGTTGTGGTTTATTAGGAATTAGGTAAGAAGGTAAAAAGCCTCTCTGCATCAAAGGGGTATGACGCACATTAAGAAATACAGAACTGCAAAAGATCCTAAGAGTCACCTTCTGGATTTCTGTTCCTTTTTCACAACCTAGCTTTGAGAATCAACATTTTGGAGCAGTTCAGGCCAACTTGTCAAATGAACAGAGGTACGAGCACACATGCCATCCTACCAACCTCTCTGAGGAGGGAACGAGTACAACCTGGAGACAGTAGGGC
>NW_010413501.1:14078-20244 GCF_000710305.1 Buceros rhinoceros silvestris
AACAGTAGCTGCAGGATTCACTACATCTCACCTGTTGAATCGCATACACTGAAAAGATTATCCAGGATTTGCCAGCAATTGCCAATGCTGCTCTTTGACTATCCCCACCCTCCCTCATCCACTGCCAGCACCAGACTACACCCAGATTGCAGTAGGACAAAAGCATCTTTGAAAGCATCTTTGCATTTCATCAGCCTGTTTCCCTTAATGTCTACTCATTTCATGCCAGTCCAAATTTTTAGCATCTAAATGAGTTTTAAAACTGAAAAACTGAAGGAAACCCAGGAGTTGCTGTACAACCCTGCTTTTAAGGTCTGGTTTCCAATCATGGCATGAAAGAATCAGATAATGGGTATCAGTCTTAGTTGCTACATAAGAGTATGCATCTAAATAGAACAAATTTATCCCACAGGCTACTCCTGAAGAGAGGCTTGCAAATGAAACCATATAAGGGAGGGAATTTCTTAAATATCCCTACTGCCAAAAAAGCTCTTCTCTCACAGGTCATCAACCACTGGGATTACAGGAAATCAATCTGCACCACCTCCAGTGTTCACAGAACAAGATAATCTGCATAGCTTTTAGATTTTTAAATTATTAAGTTCACCCCTTTTCATGCACTGTGTGTAACTCCATGGATACACAAACTTGAATTAGAGTGCAAGTATTTTTACTGAGAGGCAAGCAACTATGTTTTTGTTAAATTGCTTCTTTAAAACTTACCAAGTCTGAAAAGGTTACAGTTCCTTCAAGTATGTCCTAAATTTAGCTCCCAATACAACAATGCTTCTCTTTTAACTAAGGGAAGGGTCATACATATGCAACAGACAAATTTAAATGCATGAAAGTCAGCTTGAATTTTTCCTTCTGCGTTTCTACAGCAAACTACATTAGCAATGTCATTGTGAAATAACCTACAAATTCAGTGCTGTTCAAATTTACATGGTACCAAAAAGTGGACCATGTTGTAACATTCATACACATGTACTTAATACTGCAGAGATTAAGATCACACTACAACCAGATTACTACTTCAAGATTACCATCAATTCCTTCAGCCTGGGGGTCAGCACCTCAAGCTGACCAGTCCATCCGCTCCATTCTGTGCACTTAAGCCAGCCCTGCACTTCAGTCCCTGCATAAAGACGCATGCAACAAATGAGGACTACTGGATAACAAGCAAATGAAATGGTTAATATCCAAATGAAACCCATCCAAACGCTCCAGTGTCAGGTGTGGAATTGTAACTGGAAGCAAGAAACACGTAGTTCTGGGGCCGTCACTGGTGCTCTGATGGTTCTTGGGAAGCATGAAATCTTCAGACAAATCTAAGTGCATGTAACAAGGAGCACAGGCATGATGCCACAGGAAAACCCATTAAAATTAGTAACTCTGTTATCAGAGTAAGCTTTGAATAGCACTAACAGGAACCACAGACCAACTACAGAGAAATGAATCATTGAATGATGCTAATTCCACGGTTACTCTCTGCCTCACATATTACATGATGCAAGAAATTTGGGGGTAAGGAGTCAGGAGCTGGAACACAACATGTAATCGCTATCACGTAATGAAGAGAAGCAGTAACACCCGTAGCAAGAAAGAAAACAGCTTTTTTTGTTGTTTATGCTGCACGAACTAGACTCCTCGCTCCTAGGTGGCTTATCTCTGCAAACTTAACCACACTCTTCTGATATAGTCCCCAGTATGTATGCAATACACTGCTGAACTGAATGGCCAGCATTTTAAATGCAAAGGCTGATACAGCTCTGCATCATCAATAAGCCCATTGTGATAAGGACTCCGATGAAAAAATAGTCGCTTAGCATCTCATACCCATGAAAAAAGGACCCCACACAGACTGTATAGAAACTGTGCATTAAAAGTAACAAAATGTTCTATGGCTTGAAGCCCGAAGGGTGACAAAACACAGTGTCGAGTTTCAAACTCAACTCTTTGTTAAAATAATGATTGCTAAGAAAATTAATCTCATCAGGATCATGACTCTCTTACCATAGAAAACACAGCAGAAATCAGTGGATTAATTTACAGCTTGGGTATACAACTGATCAACTTATGGAACAAAACAAACAAATATAAAGCTTTTATTTTAATTTTGTGAAATTCTGAAGAATATTCATAACTTTTTTTTTTTTAAAAAAAAGCTTAAGAGTTTCTCTTAAAGTTACATATTCAACTAACTCCAGTATAACCCAATGAAGGAAAAAACACTAAAACACTCTCATGAGTCTCTTCTTTTGCTTTGGTATGTTTTTGTTGTTGGAATTTTTTTCCACGATTGTTTGGGGGTTTTTTAAAAGATATTAAAGAACTCATGTCACATTACATGCTACAATACCTTTTCATAATAGTACAAATAAGGATACGAATATTAATTCTTAACATAAGATCAGTTTTTGAAAGAATTTGTCAAGCCTTAGATTTAACCCTGATGAAATTTTTAAGCTGCTATTTCTCAGCCCTCCAGTGCCTCTCAAGTGCTACATGGAAGATGCACACAAATAAGAAACTGATTATGGAAGCAAACTTCATGTACCTCATGCATAAGTAATCAAAAAACCTGACCCCTTCTTCCATTTTCTTGCAAATGTAATCATTCTAGACATAATTTTCTAATTTCACTGTTTCTCCTCACCTGACCCATTGCCATTCTATGTGGTGCACATTTTTTGTCCTGAAGGTGAAGGTCCATATAGAGCAAGAAAAACTCTCAGTCTGTCATCTTCTGGTCAAAGAACCTGTGCTACAAGCAAACCAGATCAATAAAATCGAGAAGTTTATAATCACTGATCTGCCAAAGCAGCATAAACAAATAGCCTAGAAGTTATCTGCAGTTACATAAAAAAATAACATCTCAGTACTTCGGTCCGCTTTCAGCAACTCTTCACTAACAGGTCTTAAAATGGAGTTTAAGCCAAAGGACACTTGTGTATTTAAGAAGTACTCAGTTACCTAGTTAACTAAACAAGCAGATTGCAAACTGTTTAAAGACTTGACAGGACTGACAAAAATTTCTTAACCGCTACTTTAACCTCAGCAAATGTGCTTTCCTCGCAAAATGTTCTGAAATGGCATGCAAACACCAGTAACTTAAGAGCAAACTGCCAGCTGCGAGAATAACAAAGCTTAGTAACCTCAGCAATACCAACACGGTTAAACTAGTAGTTCAGAACTTTACAGATTTTAAGGGAGATTGGGTTTTAAAGCGGAAATATGTTGCCAGCCATGATGACAATGATTCACAACAGAAGCACTAGCACTGAGTTTCAGCATTTTCTTTTGGTTGGAAAGGATTTGCATGAGCCCTTATCTGACAGGTAACACGGACTCATCTTAATTCATCAACTTGATAAAAAAAAAACCTCAACAAAAAGAAAAACCGAAGCCCTGGACTAGATCTCTTTTTTCCTCTCCAAGTGAGAGGACTGTCTTGATGACATCAGGTACCAAAAGAAAAAATTGTTTTCTGAATGCCTGCTGTTCCTGAATACCTATCTTTCTTCTTTTTATCCTAATGTTCATCTTGAGTCTTAACGCAGACCTACACTGAAAGGCATTAACTAAGTATAAATGGCTTTGAGATTCTCCTTAGCACTAAAACCAGTATGAGAAAAAGTATGTCCACATTAGCTTAACATGTAAAGTCAGAGCACAGAGAGGTATTAGTAGAGTTAGAATTAACTGTGCTCAAATTTACAGTACAATTTGTCAGCGTTCTCCAACAGTCACTTCCTTTTAAATCACGCCTACCACAAATGAGTGAGCTGCTAATGCGCTGCCAAGAGTCTAACAATCGTTCTCCTGCTATTACACACTCATATAAAAGTTTGCCACACCTGTCTACTACAGCTGACGTGAAACATAGAAGGCTTACAGTAGGTTGATAGTGAGATTTATTAGGCAACAGATGCACAGTACAACAGAAATGACTTTTTACACACTTAAATCAGTTCAGAATAAGTATCCATGTAAGTGTATCTAGACGAAGGGGTTTAATTCATTCATATACTGATCTAGAGTCACAGCAGTGAGACAGGCAACATTCAGCATTTGCTATTAAAACAAACACTGGAAAGTAGCCATACTAGTTGGCTGTGACCCAAATATGTGGCACCACACAAGCCAAGTTGTTTGGCCATGTTCACCCACCACTGCACTCAAGGACTAAATCCAGCTCAGAGGAAAATGTGCAAAGATAGTGAAATGCTGTGGACACAAGTGGCTTTGCCTGCAATACACAATGCCACCTGGCTGACAATTCAATCCTTCCTCATGTACCAAAATCACAGGGTTAGCTTACAAACTTGCTGAGTTAAGGGATGAAATTTGGACTATCATAGACTTGCAAAAGGAAGTGATTTCAGCTTAAGGACAAAAAAAAATACTGAAGCAACCAACACGTCAGCTCACTGACTAACCCGTGCTTGCTCCTGTCAGACTTAGCAAGAATTTACAAAATAAGTTAAAAAAATCAACCGGGTATCAATTAATGCAGTAAATGCAAAACAGTTTACTTCTCCAACACGTAGGTCATGCAACATTCACCACAAACTAAGAAAGCACATAAAAAGCAACTGCTGTTACTGAGTAACTAAAACACATTCCATCTAAATTATAAGAAACAATGGCAACTTCTGTAATTAACAGACGTAATTTAACTTCCTGACCTTTAAGTCATCCACAGATGCAGTTTTATCATCGGCACTTAACTGGTCCAATAATACCAGTTTACTACACTGTTGAGGAGCTGTGCTTACAGGAGAGGGTATTTCAAAAGTAGTTCAGCTTTTCCTAATATAGCACCTATGCCAAGGGCTTCTGCCAACATGTCAGTCACAGATCGCACACTTGGCAAGTGCATCTATGCCAGGAGAATCCTCTAGCGCAGACACAGCCTGGGTAAAAAAAATGTGAGGCCTCTGCAGCAGGTAAAAAAAAAGCTTGAACTGCATGCTAAAGAGTAAGAAGACTGAATAAAGAACAATGAAGATTTTAGACCCTACATATTTTTCAAAGAACAAACAAAAAAATTCAAGGGTATGTCTTCAGAAACAGGGAACAGAACATCAAGTGGATACAAAAGCTATTTTAATGAAATGCACAAAAAGTCTGAGTTACATTATGAGTAAAAAGAATAGTTTTATCTGACACACATGCACAACTGGTGGTAGTACATTCATTATTGTGTTTTGTGAAAGACTTCCCTCTTGTGTTTAGACTGTGAAACGAATTCCTGGCTCTTACTGACTGTACCCACTTGTATAATCTGTCTGACTTTAAAAAAAAAAAAACCCACCGCATTAGAAAAGCAGATCAATACAATGCAGGTAGTTAACAAGCAGAGCATCTGCAATGGTCGTATTTTCAATCAAGGGTCTTATCAATTGTATCTGTAACTAATAAAACGTGTGAAAATGTGAGATCTACATGGCATCACTGCACTGGACACGAGGAACAGAAAGGCAATCCTCCCCTACCCCACCAAAGCAGTCAAAGGAACCTGCAGCCAAGTTAATTTTTCTGCTGCAGCCAGATTTTGATGAGATAAAATCTGAAACCTTCTACAGCTTTTCAAAGTAATATCTCTCATTTTTTTAAAGTATAAACAACAATACTCTTCAAAGAACTCTGGATCATTCCACTCAACCACATACTTATTCTTAGATGCACAGTCTTCCAGTAATCTAATTTCTGGAGCAATATGAAAGTGGTAGACACGCACTATTTTAAATCAAGTGCTATTAAAGTGTTTGAAATTTAAATGCTTACATCAAGTACAACACAGAATTACTACAAACCACTTGATACTATACACTGAAACTCCGTAATACAATAAAGAAACCCCGAGTTAACGTACTAACAGCAAAGCCACTGCAACTACACAGAGTTCACAAGTAGTCTGCAAACCAGAGCTGACACTAGCAAGCAGGCTGCCATAAATATGCTAGATGCTGTTTGCAACCACAAGCCAAAGTTATCACAGTAAACAAAGTCTGAATTTGTCTTCTGTACACTACTTGCTCAGTACTGTTGCCCATGAAGGAACAAATCACTGCATTCAAGTAACTGCCTCCAGGTCCAGCATAGGTTTTGCAGCTCACTATGCTTCCAGGAACGCCTACGTACCTATGATTCACTAGCTACG
>NW_010413501.1:20302-21210 GCF_000710305.1 Buceros rhinoceros silvestris
TATGCTTCAAGGAATGCCTACGTACCTATGATTCCCTAGCTACGGAAACTGCCACTCTCCTCAGCATTCCCATGTGCTCCTGTCTCTGCCTGCCCACTCACGTAACACTAATCTCCATCACTGAAATGATCAAGGTTCAACTCCACCTTTTCCAGTCTCCTAAGTTTATTTCTTCTCTCCCGATCATTTCAGACAGGAAGTTTAAACTGCCGTCTGATAGTTCAGAACATTTCAGGTAGTGCACAAGAATGGGAGAAGAAAATGCAGGAGTATCCTAATGCAGTTTTCTTATCAAAGCAAATTGGTCTGACAAATCCACCACTTAAAAACATGCTTGTCAAGTGAAACCTCACCTCAGTAAAACAACGTGACTCTCCTGGTACCTCTGACTGCAGATATGCAGAAAGTGCATCTTAGAGGCATTTTTCCATATACGGATATAGAAGACAATCATGGATCTCATCTTCCATATTGTCCTTCTGTTTTTGTATAGACTGGTTTATCCAAAAATTCTCAGAATGGTAATTTTCAACAGGGTAAATGTAGCATTTGAAAGTATATCCGTTTAGGCAAACTCTTAAGTTTGAACTCTCAGTCGCTTGAACTGTGGTATGGCTTCTGTATTTTCACGGAAAATACTTCATTTTGAAAAGACTTTGTGTTTTCTTTCCATTCTGTTGTAGCCAGCATCTCAGACTAACACACAGCAGATCACCCGTTTCCTTTTCAAAATACTATTATTTCTGGAAGCAACTTACTCACAGCTATTCCACACCTCAGCGGCAGAACTGCATTCACCCGTGTTGTCAGACCCACGCTCGCCTGGTTAGTGTGCACTTCATGACAAAGATGCATTCAGTAACAGACTTTCCCAGGTAGCCGTACCGCGACTAAAACAAATACACTCA
>NW_010413501.1:21267-21527 GCF_000710305.1 Buceros rhinoceros silvestris
GTAGCCTTACCGCGACTAAAACAAATACACTCACTCTGAACACAGCACTACCCACCACAGCAAGACGAGGAAAAAGCCGCGAACGCTAACGCCCCGTTCCGAGCACGCCGCGGTTACACCGCGGGCCGACCTTATGCTGAGCAGAAGAGGATGCCACCCGAGCGCACCCACTGCAACACGGCTCCATCCCCTCGCACGCGTCCTCCGGCGCCGGGGCGCTGACAAACGCTTTCTGGACCAGCCGTGCGCCCAGCAGGCCG
>NW_010413502.1:0-8845 GCF_000710305.1 Buceros rhinoceros silvestris
CCAATGGTGATGTAGATTTAAAATATATTTCTTCAAATGACTTTTACAATATAATCTCTGGGGTTTTTTATGCCCATGCAGTCTTTGAACTCTTGACTGGCTGCTTTTTTTTTTTTAGTGCTGGCATCTAAAGCAATAATTCCATTCATAATGTTGATTATCTGCTAGTTCTTGTTAAAACACCAATCTGCTCTACAGGAATCACTGTCACACCACCTAGCTGGCTGGAGGTGAAGAGTGACCTAAAGACTTAAAAATTACTGTATTCTCTCAATCTTGAAACATTCTGTTTCAAGCTCGACACTCCTTTCTCTTGATAGCCCAACAACCTTTAAATACTAAAGCTGTGTTGTCATAGCTGTCACTGACTCTAAAATACACAGTTGGAAACACTGTTTTACAGGGAGACGTGTCAGTAGCTTTTATGTTGTTATTGAGGAAGGTGCTGAATTACAAAAAAATTTGCAAGGCTGAAGATCATTGCAGGGAGAGTGTTTCCAAGTCTGTTTGTATGCTGTACAAATTGGCTGCCATATATGACAATCCATTTTTTTTTTTAAGGTTTCTAGATAAATTTGAGTATGGAAAGACCTATACAAAATCTCAGTAATTTGTTAGATGGAAAGTGTCTGTCTTGTTCATTAACAGTAATCTTCTATTACAGTTTATGATTCTGAATTTGAGTTTGTAGGGTTTCAGAAGTGACAGGAGGCATAAGATGTTTCTTATTGCAGGGTCAGCCTGGAATACATTAATTCCTCCAGTTTGTGATTAGATATGCCTACTGTTTTGCCAGAGGTTTGGATTAAACGCTTAACCATCATTATGCTAAAGCTGAGAACAGGTCATTACTTCCAGTTGTATGACTGCGTAAAACAGAGGAGTCCAAATAGAGGTCGTTTGGGTCAGTACTGGGTCAATACTGGTGACTGCCCCCCAAACTGCTGCAAAAAAATTATCTTGTCAATCTGCTTATATTTTATGTGTTTTTTGACAAAGAAATCTGTATTCTAAGCTCCCTCAAAAATTTAAATACAAATCAACTGGGAAACTGCTCAGCTTTTCTTTACAAATCACACTATTTGCATTATCACACTGTATTTTGATTTCTCAACAGGCTTACATATCAACAGCATTTATTATCTTTTATTACCTGCACTGGCCAGGTTTAGAGACTCTTGCTTTATTAGTATAGACTGCTGATCTCGCAAACAGCCACTGCAGTGTAATGGCAGTGTCCTGAATTTAGATTTATTGTCAATCCTCATCTGTGATACTCCCCAGTTATGGAGAGGTGCTACATCTTTGCCTGGTCTCTTAAAATTCTCTGTAGCTAACCTCTGTGTTACAGTTGCTTATTGGTGTATAGGTATATAACATGTATTAGAGGGGTAAATCTGACCAATAGCAGGTTGCAATGCCAGGGCTCCCTTTTGTTAATTGACTCCAGATTGGACAACAATATTCCAGTTATACTGAGATAAACATGTAGTCTATATGCTTAAGTTCATGGTGCTGAAGACAATATAAATAATTCACTGAAAGAAGGTAACAGGAGAAAGAAGTCTCCCTAAATTATAATTAATGTAAAAAATACGAAAGAACAGCAATTATTAGAACTACTTGAACAATATTGAATTTTGGGGAAAAGGACTTAAAGTTCATCAAACCAAAATTTACAATGCCACTTATTCAAGCAAATGCTAAGTGTTGTATCAGGATTAAGACAGGCAGAGAAATATTGAACTCATTGCATGGATACCTTCCTGTGATAGTATACATCCATGAGAATTTGAGAATTCATGGTTTATTCACCCTGCAACACTCGTTCGTGCTTTTCCGCCTCAAGTACATGTATATTACAGTTCATATCATGAGTATGCTTTTGAAAGAAACCTCACAGTGGTCTCCACTTCCTGCATTTTTTATTTGTATCACAGTGAATCTCAGAGGACAGACACTAGATTCCTTTCAAGTGAAACTTGTTCTCTTGGAGTGTGCCTACTACACTTTAGACTCTACTGGTGTTCCACTCACAACCCCAAACTAGAGCAATTCCTCAAAAGACATATATATGAGGGGTGTCAGGTCTACTTTAATAGTTTCTTCAGTGTTAGTTACTTCAGTAGACTCACTCCTGTTTGCTACTGCACATGTAGATGCAGCATCTCTTACGTTTTCCTCATGGTGTATCTAGTTTATTTTTGGTGTGCTCAGTGAGGCAGATAAGCTGACAAACACAGTTTTTCCTGTGTAATAATATTTGTTCCACGTCTGCTATCACTCTCAAGCAACAGTGAGATACCTGCACAATGCTAAGAAAGAGTGTGAAATTGTTGAGAAACATTCTGCTCTTATGTGTTATGTATGGTAGTATTTGCTTTTTTTTTGAATGTCGGAGCTACCACTTTTCCCTTTTAGGACTCCCCTGTGGTGACAGTAAGCATTGCCAGTCACATGGCTAAGATTCAGCGCTGGGAGAACTGCCATAGTAAACTGAATTTGAACTCTGCTCTTCCCATGCCTCCACTGGGATCTATAACTGTCTAAAAGGCAGGTCTGGCCAGAAAATTTTTGTGTTGCAAAATTACTTTTGATGTGCAGCTGGCTATGTAAAATGCTTATTTGTTTGTCCAAATTCCAAAGCTGATTTAAACCACACAGACTGATCAATAATGCAAGTTCTTTTTAAAAATAAAAATATTTATCTTTTTTATTAGTTGATTTGATGGTAATTGAACCCAAGTGTTTTTGAACACTATGCAACCAAAGCTCCCTGATGTATTCTAGATTGGTGAATCACTGTAAAGCCATGCTGGGGCAATGCCAAGCCTTGGATAAGTTGTGCTTGTCAGAGTTTTGTATGCGATCCTAAAAAATACATATTATTTCTGTATTATTGCATGTTAATTGTATCTATATTACTTTTAAAGCGCAATATTTTGTGCACAGCATCTCTTAGATGTGCTGGTGTAAAGCAGGGGAGGTTCACTGCATTCAAGCATTCATCAGTTTAAACTGCAGACCCTGTCGAAGCTCCTTGTTTTCAGGAACTTTGTTTACAAAACTGGTAACAGAGCAAGTGAAAGAAAAACTGTGTAGGAAAACATAAATCAATGACATATGTACTCATTTTGATAGTGTGTTGGTTGGCCTAATTTTATAACACATGTTCTTGGAGGAAATGTGAATAAAATCTGTTGTTAAAACAGATGAAAACAGTTGAGATGAACTTATTTTGGATGTGTTTTAGTATTCAACTATAAATTGGTTAGTATAAGGCATTTAAAAGTTGTGGAAGGGTTGACGATAGTCTCACAGCTCAAAGAGCTGTAAGAATTGAAGTATGTGGCATCATTCTTCTGGACATGAAAAGAAAGCTACTTGTCAGCCAGTTTACCTTCAAATAATAAAGATGAATAGAATGTGAAATGCAACCAGGTTGCATATGAAATGTATTTTTTCTATTAATTGAGACAACTACTGGTATGTTTTTCACAACTTCCACAATTTAACAAATGTGACTTTTTTAAAAAAAACCACTAACTAATTTAAAACCAGTTTGGCAGCAGGATAGAAGTTTGAAGGATACCATGTTCCTACAGTCTTTGTGGAAATTAGTAACTGGATGGAGACCACCATTAGTGCTGTCATTGAAGGGAGAGCATTTGTTTGAGCTTGACAGTGACGTGCATTATTTGTTGCATTGGCTGATCAGTCAGCAAACCTGTACTGCCTGGCCAGGCAGCACATCCATACCTCCAAGCCAGCTGTAGCATGTGCTGGTGTTCAACCAGCTACTGGTGGAATTTGGTGTGGAAGGAGTGACCTGTCTCCAGTTACATGGGTGAAAGCATTTTTAAAATGCTTTGAAAAATGTTCTGAAATGTTTGTGAGAATAATAAATTCAGGGAAGAGATCAGAAGAGGGAAAGTGATGAATGGAGGAGGAGAAAAGGCACAGAAGAGACCCAGAGTACTACACAGAGGAGGGGAAGGGAAGCAGGGACACGGGGCACAGATCTTGCAACGAGCAAGGCTTTGTTTGCTCCTCTGATCACTGAATACAGGAGGGACTGAGACCCGAGATGTCCATCACCAGGTTTATTCTCTGCTTCTATCTGTATGACCCTTAGCCTCTCCAAACGGGCCATGGGACAGGAGCAGGCTGCAACGATTCTTTTCTGGGCAGATATTCTTGGAAAATATGTGGGGTGTAAAGAGCAGGTAGAGGCAATTCTAGTTTCCCTGCATGACTATAGATGTCTCTTAGATTTGCAGTCTAAATTATTTTCTAAATAATTATTTTTCTAAACTATATATATTGTGTCTGTTCTAAATAAAAAGAGAAACTTTCCTTTAGGACTAATAAAATGCTTTGCCCATGCTCCTACAGCTTCACTTTTTTTCCAGACAACTTCATGACACATTTTTTAAAGGTCTTTAGTCCTCAATGTATTTTTGCATTTAGCAAGTAGGAAATAATTGGTAAGCTACCCATGATTGCATGAGGTATTCAGGCATGTTATACTTAAACCAATTTTCCTTTTGAGTTTCCAGTGTATCTCTCTTCTGTTTGAATACTGTGCAAAATCTTTCTAAACCTGACCCTGCTAGGACCCCTGAAAAGTACCAGCAGGACTCTTCAGCTGGCATTGGAACCAGATACAATTTGGTTCACTGTAAAATCTGTCCAAGGAGGGTAAAAAGGACACGCTGCCAAGCTCTGGAAGTATGTGGGGTGTAGTACGTGGTCTTCAGGAATGCACGCAGCTGCAGGAAAGAGCTGCCAATTAATGTAATTTACAGCAGGTTTCAAAATCTTGACTTAGATTGTGGGTTGAATGGGGGGGGGGAAATACAGAAGGAAACAGTGGTGCAGTTCAGGCAAAGGATGCAGTGTGGCAGGGACGAAAATGGGTCAGCAGCAACATCTGGAAACTAACTTGAAAGAGGAAACAACCAGAAGAGCAACTAGTAAGAGAGAATCCAGATGACAATAGACTGGAAAAGATCAGAAGTAGCCAAGAGGAGACCTTTGTGGTAATGTGGCACACAGCAGGGTGCAAACAGGATTGTTCCTTTGGACTTAAAGTTCTGTCACTTTCTTTAAGTATGATACCTGCGTAATTAAGGTGGCATGTTGCGTTGGTTGCAAGGTCTGAGTTCAACAGAGATTTGTTTTCCAAGGCAGGAAGTGAGTAAACTCCACGGCTTTCCTCACAGTTCTGCTATCTGCAATTGCCCGGTGGCTGTAGAAGTTCTTTCCTTACAGGACTATCGAGGTGATTTTATAATCACCTTGCTAAACCATGTGTTTAACTACCCTCTGATGTGCCTCTGGAGGAGCATCTTTGGTTATGTACACATAATACATTGCTAGATAAATATTTTTTTGGCAGGTTGCTCATAAGTCATGTTGTTATCACCTTTGCCAGTCATATGGAGCCAATCACTGCTTTCCCTGTTCATTGCAGAAGAATGCAGAACTATCCATTCAAAGCGTTCCGCAAACTTGCTTTAACTGTTAACAGTTGCTTTGTTCATCCCTCATTAATTCCTAATGGAAGCTCTGGTCCACGTTTGCTGCAGTGTACACGCATGTCTCTCAAAGCACACACTAACTCTGGGTACTTGACAGTACTGGACAATGCAGGGCAAATGTGTGTGGGGAAACTGTTAGATATGAAATGATTAGTTTGGTGATTCTTTCTCATTAAAACTGGCTCTTCAGTTTAGAGTAGGTGCTTTTTCCAGCTCTCACAAACTTGAGGAATGTGTCACTCCTTGTAGAAAATTGAGATACATGAAGTTCCAAAATACTGTGGATCTACTTATGCTTATCAAAACACTGAATATTCTTATCAGAGGAGATCACCATTTGACAAAACAGAAGTAAAGAAAAATAACCTTCATGAGACTAATTGGTTAATTTTGCAACTGCCATACTGTAGAAGACCTTACTCATATTTGCATCTGCCTAAGGTGAGGGCATTTTACCTTTCCAATCTGCAACTCAGGGTCCTGGCAACAAAAGTGCATAGGCTTTTGAGAGCAGGAGGAAAAAAAAAATGCTATCTGAATGGATGCATACAAGAAATGACAAAGCCACGTTCCACAGAACATGCTGTATCTTGAGGGTGGGTGGTGTGGTGTGTATCACCGAACAAAACCAACCGTCTTTTGCCGGGGTTTTCTTTTTACTTCAGAGTGTGAAAGCATTCCCTGGCTTTTCACCCAGGGGAGTCTTTTAGACTATCTGGCTGCATAGCAAGGGTTTTTTTTTTTTTGTTTGTTTGGAATAATGCGGCTGCAAATTGAATGGAGTGTTTGGGTTCTACCATAGAATAGATGGCACGATGATAAAAATCTAACTTATGTTAATTTTGCTCAGCAGATGCTTAATATCCATCCCTGTGAACCTAACACACGGATGTTTTATCAGATGCCTGGTTTTCCCTGTTATCATCAAACCTAGTCTGTTTTCTCTGGACAAACCACTACTTCTCAAAGCATAAACAAGAAGAGTTTAACAGAGCACTGATGGATCTGTGTTAAAAACCTGTGCACTGCCATAAATCTCTGACTGTAAAGCAAATGTCTATACTTACATAAATGTATAGATGCACATGAGAACGGACATCCACACAGAGATGTACGACTTCTGAAGAGACACAATTGCAACGGTAACGTGTTGGACTAGACACTCAAATGGTTTCATGCAGTGCTTTGTGGAGGCTGGGTTATGCTCCTTTGCCTCTTCACTGTTACTTTTACTTAGAACTAAACTTGAAGAAGAGGGTGGAAATGGTCTACAAGTGACGGGCCTTGTCTTGTTACAAATGCACAGTGATACAGCTGTCAGAAGGTCAATACGTAATTATATTTTATATTTCTCAGGACTTATTTTCTACTTCTATTGAAATTTCTTAGGTTTATTGTGTAGTGTACCTTCCACTACACAAAATACTTAAGCTCAGAAAATTTAATGGGAAAGAAAAGTGTTTGGTGAAATTACACCTCACCCGTGAGTTATTTTTAGCACTCTCAAGTTCTCTTGCAGTTAGAAAGCAGGTAAAGGGCACATAGCAACTTTCAGAGTCTTACCTGCCTTATACATGCGCTTCTAAGAGAGGTTCACCAATGGGAACTTCATACTTTTAACAAAACATTGTACACAACTCATAACTTACACGTGTTTGAAGTCATGTAATTTTTGTTTGTTCCTATAGTGCTTTCTGTGCTGGACTATTCCTCTAACTTAATACAATTACACTTTATAAAAAAGAAGCCACACTGGATTTATAATGTAAGATTGAAAGAACGTATATTTTGGTATTCAAATTCAAGAAAAAAGGTTTTGATGAAAGGTGAAGGTGATGACGTTCGTGATGTAAATTTTCAGGAGCAATTAGCTAGTTCTGCTATCTGAAATGCTGGGTTTTTTAAAAAATAAGACCATACTTTGAAAAATTGCGTGCTAAAGTAGTCTTTACACTCGGAATTTGCTCTTTTCTAGACAGCTGAAACTGGCTGTTATTTGGTCTCATCTCTCCTCTTCACTTTCCAGATTAATTTCCCCAGCTATTTCCTAAGGAGTGTGAGTTGCACGTGCATCTGTCTTGTTGTTTAGCAGTAGATAGCTCTTTTCTCATCATCAGAGTTGTATGCTTCTGCTGGTGAGGGGTCAAAAATCAAGACTATCGATATTGGAACAACATCTCATGCAGATTCCATTCTTAGCTAGACAGCAGGGAAAGTGCTGCCTTTCGTTTTACCTGTTTACACGTTTTCTGTGCTCAACTAATTTTGGTCTTTGTTTAGAGTACACGTTTTTAGTAACGAGTTCTGTGTATTTTAGAGGTCTTCCAGTTAAATTCTAAGCACAGTAAAGTTTGCAGGGTGCGCTAAGGAGAACGGGAAGCTGGAAGGGTAAGAGAAGCCTTTACCAGGTGGCAAAGCCTGTGCTGGTACAGATCTGGCTGCTTCTATACTGTAGAACTTATTCATATGCTCCACTAGGTGGCACGTTTTAGGAGACTTGTGATGACATGGTCTTGTCCATACATCAATAAAATTGTATGGAGAACTTTTCTTTAATCAATGTGCAGCATGTGTTGTGTGCTTTTACAAGTTGGAAATTTTGCTGTGGGAGCTAACGTTACTAATCCTGCATTTCCTTCCATGCGACGGAGGCTGCATCTTCAGAGTAGTGAGACATTCAGATGTGTTTGTGTGCTTTAGACTGTACAAGGCTGTCCAAATTGAAACGTCAGTTCTTTTAACATCTGATCTTTAATGTGAACCCCCTTTTCTTTACAATCTTCTGAGACTCCACAGAATGTTAGCAATGTTCCATTTTAGCTCTCCTTCATTTGAAATTTGTTTTGAACAAATAACATATACAATGTAGGATAAAAAAGATACAATACTTGTTCTGGTTTGTTGGGGTTTTTTTTCCACTGAGAATTTATAAAAATAGAATTATTTAGGTTGGAAAAGACCCTTAGATCATTGTGTTCAACCATGAATGTAACACTACCAAGTCCACTGCAAATTATCCTCTCACACTCCTTTAACTTTAGATAATTCAGTATATCTTGTGTATTGTATAGGAATTAATTTTTTACTCACATCGAGTTCTCAAATTTTAGAGAGGGTGATTTTTTTTAAAATGAGTTCTACAGTTAAGAAATTTGATGCTTACTATTTACAAATTAATCTGAATGGAACTATTTGGTGCCGAGCAGCTTGTTGAACCAAGTCTTAGTGCTAAAGTGTCACACCATCTTAAACATGAACTTATATCCACTATATTGTTTTGAGTATTT
The DNA here is from genome assembly GCF_000710305.1 of Buceros rhinoceros silvestris. NCBI lineage: Eukaryota > Metazoa > Chordata > Aves > Bucerotiformes > Bucerotidae > Buceros > Buceros rhinoceros. Next base: position 8,831 of record NW_010413502.1, read on the forward strand.
ATATATAAATACATA
>NW_010413503.1:0-26077 GCF_000710305.1 Buceros rhinoceros silvestris
GGCTGTAATAGCGAGAGCGGCAGTCACAACGAGGTGTCCCGCCACTGCCTGCACAGCGCTGAAGAGGCGGCACACAGCATCCCCGACACGAGTCGTGCCTAGTCTCAGCCTCGGGTCGCCCACAGGGAGCAGCGCTGCTGCCCTCGGACTCCACCAAACCCAGCGGCCATTCAGGACCGGAAACACCGGCCGTTTGGTCCGCGTTCAATAAATCAAACGCTGTCGAGTCAAAGGCAGCCATGCAGATGTGAGCAGTAAGGCTGTGTCTGCTGCAAACCTGAGGGGAGCCGCAGCCAGTAAGAGCAGCAAGCTGGGGCAGTATTTAAAAAAAAAAAAAAACCAAACCATCTCCACAGTATCAAGAGGCTGCTGACAGAGCCTGGACACCTTCCTTTATCCTGAGCAGATTGCATTATCAGCTACTGAATGGATTCTCTGTAGGGAGGGAGGTTTAAAGCTCCAGCACAAAAGACTTGATGTTAAAACCCTTTTTAACAAAAATAGCTCAAAACCCATATACTTTCTATCTTAAATAGATGTCAACTCAATATTTGAAGTTTGAATACAGTCTTCAACAGAAGATAATTCAGAACTGAAGATAAGTCAAAGGATGAGGGAAGTGTTTGCCTCCTCCCGTGGCGAATGCCCTATCACAACCTAAGAGCTTTCTATAGCTAGCACTTGAGAAAATGCCATTAAGTGGCAAAGGGGGAGCAAGATACATACATTAGTATACACACACAAATATGTATATCAGAAGAGGACATTTGCCTTAAAAAAAGAACTTAATTCAAAAAATCTAGCTTCTAAGCTCAAGCACAAATCTGTTAAGCACCTGAAGTCTATATTTTCTATTCATAGGTTAAAGGGATGAAAAACGCACTCAACAAACATACATAGTCAAGAGCATGAGAGCAGGGCGCACACATGCTCGTTTTGCCACTGACAAGTGATGGTTCGCAGAGAAAGGCCAAGAACGGAATATCACTGACAGGGATTTGGCACCACTCTTTGGATAAGCCATCCGATTCCCTGGAACCTCAAAAAAAAAAAAACAACCATCATGAGTTTTACTTATTAGCTTCCCACAGCAGAAAGAGGGTGTCTTTAGTCTCTGAGCAAACACAAAAGATGGAAACAAAACAGACATTGTTAAGTGACTGAGCCAATGCAAGCACTTGGTTGAGTGGCACCAGTCTCTCACTTAGGAGCTTCTTGTTACAAAGAAAGAATTTTTCAAACAACTTTCAGCATCTCAAAACAGACATTGTTAAGTGACTGAGCCAATGCAAGCACTTGGTTGAGTGGCACCAGTCTCTCACTTAGGAGCTTCTTGTTAGAAAGAATTTTTCAAACAACTTTCAGCATCTCTAACTAACAATTCGTAATCAAATGAGGGTGTATACTGTCTGTGCGCTAACATAAATTAAACCTGCAGAGCTGCAGAGTTCAGTACAGATGTAACAAAGTCAGCTCACTCTCAGTGCCATGCTGCTTCCCCTTCTGCTTCAGTACAAGCAGAATAAGCTGATGTTTGCCTCGAAATGCATTGACACATTTTGGGGTGCTAGCTCAGCTAGCTAACAGTAAAAGAGCAGAGCCAGCCCAGTACTCCCACCAGGGAGCAAGCCACAGCAGTCAAGCACTACCACCAGTTCCTGGGCATGAGGAAGTGACAGGTGAACACACAGCGTCTCTAGCTGGAAGATGAATGCCCAGGGTATCTGTCAATCTCAAATGTGAAAACAAGTTTTGTAACATAGTTCTGTGCATGTGAGCGTAAAAAACGTCTTTGATACATGCCACAGCATCAACTTGTTCTGCTGTTATCTCACTGTGGGTATAACTAGCACCAATAAATACTTGCTACTAACAACTGCCTGGAAATCAACCTCCCAGGTTGGCAACGTGCTCCATTTCAGTTGGTTTGGTTACTATGTAAACGATCCAGTGTGCTGATGGCTTAGAGATCAAGACAAATGTTTCAGCTCTTCAAATACATTTTGGTTCACGTCCAGTCCAAGAAAGGCAACGGTGGTTGGCAGAAGTACTGATCTGCAAACATAACCATATAGCATTAACTCTTCACAGAAAGAGCTAAATACCATTTGCTTCCCAGGGAGTATTTAGTATATCTAAACGTGCTTGTTCATGCTCTCCTGCTCACCCTAAACCTTCTTTGGGCACCAGAAAAATACACTGAAAAGTAGCATTCAGTGACTTGATACATAGCAGCACCAGCATAAGAATTTCCCATGTTGGCAAGAACACTAGGGAATGTGTCCCCAGTTACACACAAAGTCTGCAAAACTGGTACTTCATCCCCAAGCAGCAAAATTCACAAACTTCAACAAAAATTCTGACTAGCATCTGCTTAAGTCTGATACCAGGGGATCAGAAGCTCATACAGAACAGACTTGCATCCTTTCTAACAGCCACTTTAACATTTAGCTGCCACTTACTAATTTTTTCTTCTTGAATTCTAGGAGAAGCAAAACTGCAACCTAACTGGAGTTTTTTTGGTCCAAAATAGAAACTTTAAAGGATAGATTATTGCTGCTTGTTCTTTTAAACTTTTAGCTTTTAAAGAGATTTCAAAGCTACAAAACAGTTTTTAATATTCTCTCTTAAATGTACTCTGCTCCTGTAAGAAAAAATATTCTAAGCAAGAAGTTTCACAGACTGCATACCTCTGAGAGTTAAATTTTGCTATGCTTTTTTTATTTTAGGCCAACTGTATGCTTTACTTAGTTCTCCCTTCCCACTTACACACAACACTTTAAAATTTACAAGTTACAGCAGTATCAACTGCTTCAATAAAATTTATTCCCTCTCCCATCATATCTTGCTTCTGTCTTACCTGCCGCAGTTCCCATGAAGCTATCACTATCAGGTTTCACACACTCATTCAAGTCCACCACAGCAAATAGAGGAGTTCCTTTAAAACATACAATCAGCAAAACAAAAAGCAGAAGGTGATGTAACACTCTAAAGGCAGACTTTACCCAAGCCCCTGCCTAGCCACAGTTCCGTGAAATAGATTTCAAGACTCATGGTAACATTTTAGAACCACCAGCTTTTACAGCTAGATACACCAGTATGTCCCAGAAAAGGCTGCGGTAACTAGCACACACATGTTCAGTGAGAAAATTATGTGTGCTTTTGACAAAGTTTTTAAGGGTATTGTACAGTCAGCTGAGGCATTAGTATATTCACTAAGATCACTTTTCAGTACAAAACCAATTCCAAACCAGCCTTTCCTAATGCAGAAATATTCTCCCCACAGTGAGATCCTCTTTTCTCAAAGGACTGTCAGGCAGCTCACACACAGTGTAAGCCTACGCTGAAATCCCATGTCCTACATGCTGCAGTGAGCTAAGTGGGGAAAAACGTTTGTAAGAGAAAATGGAATGAGGAAAGGGGGGGGGGAAGCTTTTATTTGTATTTTTATGTTCTTGCTCATTGCAAGCAAGACTTCTGAAGTATTAATACTCCTTTCCAGAAATAACACCAACAGGCAATTTTGAGTTATCGCAAAACATGGACTCATTTTAGGATGTAAGACACACTATTAACTCAAACGAAATTATACTCATTTATACCAGAAGTGAAATACAACGTGCTATTTTAGAGTTTTCGAGCAAACATTTAGCTCAACTGGTTTACAACAATGCACTAAAAGACACAACACAAAATCACACACCATTTTTGTCACCTATTTTATCCATTTAAATCATTAATTTTACACAAATAAAAATGCCTCAGAATACCTGCAAGTGTCCTAGATTAGAGGTTTTCTAGAAATCACAACCATTCAAAATAAAAGGGTTTTTTTATTTAAAAAAACCCCCAACAACAACAAGCTAAAGCTTCTGCATTATGCACGCCCAGCAGAAATACCTTTTCCTCAAACTAACTGAGATCACCAGTTTAGAGCAAAAGAGAAAATTAAGCACTTGAGGAAAAAAAAAAAATTTAGAGCTTACCACCCTCAACCCAGGGAGTCTAAACCTTATTTTACACAATAATTCTCAAGTATTAATGTTGTCCACTAGCATTCTTTAGGAACAACTAATCTCCTTAGCTGAAATCCACCGACTGGAAACATATTGAATATACCGTGCGAACAGTGGGAAATTACAACACAAACTGCCAGAGAAAGACAACCAAAGTCCCATAAAACATTCTGTAAGCAGAGAGGAGGGGAGAGTTAGACATGAACAGCAGAGACCAGACCAAAACAAAGTTTGTAACACTTCCACTAGGCCTACCTTCTCACTGCTCTTCCCATTCTCTTGAGAAATGGATGACAGCATCTTCTGCACATCCTTCTTTCATCCTCTTTGCAGCTTGGACTCAGAACATTCAAATAGCTCCAAATTTTGCAAGTTCTTTTGAAATGCCCAGTATTGCCTACAAAGTCTAATTTCTTTTCATTGTAAATGATTCTCTGTTAAACTCAGCACACAGTCTCCTGCAGCCAGAGCGCTGAGTTTTACAAGAGTCTGGCTTAGGTCCTTACTGGGTAGCAGCACCTGCTGAGAATCACTGGCAGCTGGAGAAAGGAGGGAACAAATGGGAGAGGGAAAAGCAGTCTGGGTGAAATTCTGACACAATTCAAGGCAGCTGTGATTGAAATGAGCAAAATCCAACAAGCTTCATCACCTATTCTAGATCATTCAGCGAAATAAAATCTTATTTTATAATTTCCATTTGAATAATCTTGGGAGTGTTTTTATTTTTTTCATGACACCTCTTTGCCTCAGAAGCCAGCTATAAACAACAGGTAATGACTGCTTCTTCATGTATTACTGAAGTGAGCTCTTATCGTTAGATACATGTCCTGAGAGATGCTACCTCAATGTTTTTGTGCTGTCTTTTTTAAAAAAGTTATTTTTTCTATGTTATGACCACTCATCTGATAGGTCTCAATAGCTCACCAGGTTAGTCTCTCCTCAATAGGCTAAAATGACTAAAACTACTCTTCTGGGGAGCTATAGCCAAATCCTCCACAGACATGAATACTCGGCATTGGTGTCTGGCTCCTTCAGGCCTTCAGAGCCCTGGCCGACACCTGCGTGGGACTGCAAATGTTTGTAGCTCTCTAACCATATCCTGTTTCCTCTCTAAAAGGACGTACCAGAGAGTATCCCCTGCTCCCAGGCCACTATGGAAGCACTTTCAGAGAGGTACATGCAGCTTCACTGTTGCATCTCTGCCGAAGCATTCTTCCCCTCTGCCCAGATTGCCAGCTATGCTTCACTTTTAATTTGCTGAGTAAGAACAACTGTTAATTTACAATGTCTTAATTACTGTTCCTGGTTTTTTAGTGTTCTCCTTTTTCATATAATAGAGTCAGTTCAGCACACAGAATAGTCCTGCTGTTGGTATGAGAGCCAGATCAAATGTATTTTGACTCATGCCTTCCCTCCAGAGCAGCAAGGAAGTGACTCTTCAGGCTTTAACTCTTGCATGGCCAAACACCTCCACCTCTATGTCTGTGAAGTTCAGCATTGACCTGCGGCCACAGCTGCAGGCAGGAGGGGCAGAGACAGAAGGGAAAAGACCAGTGAAGGGGATAGATGTGTTCTGAGTGCCTTCTCCTTCAGCATACGTGCACAGCCCAACATGAGCTGAAAATATTGGTGCCACTGCCCTGTACATCAGCTCACAGGCTATGCTGAGCCGGTCTCCAGAGTTGGCAAGTTTGGGCAACTCATGCTTGAAATATGAGGCTACCTCTTCACTACAAAAAAGGCGGGGAGTGGGGGGGGCGCAGTAAATGGCATTTTGACTGGAGCTTCTGGATGGAGCTTATAAAAAAGATTACAATCCCATTTGTTCTTTGTATGAAGAGTAGGAAAAGCTTCAATATTTGTAAGGTATGAAAAAGTTTCACATCAATCATGTGAAATCCATCTAAATAAATGTTATTAAACTCAAAGCTGATGGCACTTAGCCTGAGGTCAGTGCTATGGGATTGATGCAAATAAACCTTTCCTGCCTTTTGAAGTCAGTCATGTCTACCCAAAGAGAAAAATGTTCAAGGCAGAGTCACGAAGTGATTTACAGCTGGTGGCATTACTTCATTTAAATACAACATTCATTTAACAAAACCACACTGATTCCCTTTAAGCTGACTTTTCTGTAAGAATTATTAACCAGAGAAAACATATTTTTTCCCTTTCAACCACACTGCCTCAATCCACTTTGCATTCAATCTATTTCATATTTGTATTTTGTTTCTACTGGAAGAGAAAAACAAAAATCTCTCTTCTAAAAAGTAGATTTGACAAAAACTGAATCACTGAAATACAAGCTATCAGGTAATGATAATCCATTCCCTGGACTGCATTCCAAATCTCCCAGAAGCTACCCTGGGTTTCAGAAGAGAGGGCCGTTAACATTTATTGCCTCTGGTAGAAAACCTGCTGAGAGTGTTTCAGAAGGCATTACCTTCTATCCACTATGGGCCAGGTGTTACCTTAGCATCAAAGACATAGTCAAGGCAACATGAATTATTGAGAATAACTAGAAAACTACAAAAAACTGTTTGTAGGATCTTCACGTAGTTTAGGAGAACATGGTAGAGGGCCGTTAACATTTATTGCCTCTGGTAGAAAACCTGCTGAGAGTGTTTCAGAAGGCATTACCTTCTATCCACTATGGGCCAAGTGTTACCTTAGCATCAAAGACATAGTCAAGGCAACATGAATTATTGAGAATAACTAGAAAACTACAAAAAACTGTTTGTAGGATCTTCACATAGTTTAGGAGAACATGGTACAATGCACTAGGGGGAAAAAAAAAAATCACATTCCCATTAGAATATTATTTCCTTCCTGTTAACGGACATGGATAAAAAGTATCCATGTTGAATCCTTGGGTAGTGAAGTGAAAATTGTATCTGTGGGCAGGAGAAGGCACACAGGGAGTACTTTTTGTTATGTAGACTTTTGTCAAATTGGAAGTGCAATAAAAAGCCAAGTACAGCCTACTAGGCAAAGGAGAGAACTGTTACGACTTACCTCCCCACTTGTCAGAAGGATGACAGCTCTTATGGAAGAGTACCTAGGAAGCATTCAGCGTTAGGAAAGACTACCATTTTTCATCTCAGGGTTAATGTATATTCTGGCTTATGGGACAGCGTGATTCAGGGAGGTTTACTTTTTTCCTGGTTTGAAGAAGGTTGCTGAGAAGGATGGTTTCCTATTAATACCAAGAAATCAAATTTTAATTCTAAAAAAACAGGCACAGCAACTTGTAAACTCATTTTGTCAATGGTGATGCTGATGGGGGAATAGAAATTGAGTTTCACATGCTCCTTACTTCATTTTTTCATTAGTATTAGCACATTTTTCCTCTGTCTTAGGAACCCAGCCTGAGACATGTTTTGACCAGAAAGCTCTTTAGTCATTCACACTTTGAACCAAGATCACAAAAAGAGCAAAATATACCTTCCACAGCTCAGCTCTCTACATTGCAGAGACAAAAGACCAAAGAAGAGACGAGCATGTACTGCAGAACATGCTTAGAACTACCACATCTGAAAGATCTCAAAGTATAGCAATCAATTCATATAAAGGGATCTTTTCAGAATGGCGCTGAAGAGGTGAATGGGTCACAGCACACAAACCCTAGACATGCAGTGTGGATGACCAGGTTACGCTGGAAAAAGTTCAAGAGCAAATAAGTACTACGGGAACAAAATGCTTGTTCCGACACCTGTAAAACATACCTCATGTGATCTTTGACCTGTGCATAACAAGAGTGCCCTCAAGAACTGCCACAAGCCTCAGCAAAGAGGCAGTGTAGGCAGCACCAGGAGAGTTTTCTTTCTAAAGGAGCCTTTTCTTGGGGGATTTTCTGCTTTAACTCCCTCAAACTTCTACCATATTTGAATGCATTTTCTAGTCCAGTTCCAACACAACTGACAGTCTCTGTCTCGTGTTGAAGAATCTTGAGATGCAGCATTACCCCAGGAAACAGAATGTTAATTTTTATGCCTTCTTTGAATGAGCTCAAGCATTAAACTTACTCCAAGCAACCCTCAGGTTTTTAAAAAAACTAGGAAAACTAACAAGCAACCTGCTAACACAAAACATCCCTGCAGACCAAATGCAAACAGCAGTCATAAGGAGAATGAAGCAATGAGAGGAACTGAGCCCCAGGAAGTGTAATTCACGCTTTCTTGTGCAGAGCTTAATAAACACAGATCACTCTGCAGGTGCTGATGGTCATAAAGACTCCAACCTTCAAAGCACAATGTGGATGCGGACAATTATTCAGAAAATGAAGGGATTGCACAGTTTCTATTGACAAACAAACCTCATTCTCTCTACCCACTATCCCTAGGATCAGATTTTTTTGACTGCATCTTTGCTATGGCAGATATTAACAACTTCCCCCGTGCCTTGGCATTCTCTCCTAACTACTTGTGAAACCAGCAGTGACACATGCTGCACCTGGTGTTACAGCTCACAAATCAAAACACACTACCCTAAATAAACAAAAAACCCCAACCAAAACCAAACATGCAGCTAAATTAGAAGAGTATTTGCTGTATTCCCACTTCATTCCCCTTGCAATAATTGTATTTCATGTACTGCAAAAAGCTAAGGAAATTGAGCTCCTTATCTATAAAAACTACTGTATTACTTTTCTCCAAGATTTGTCTCCAACAACAACCAAATGTCACATGAGCAGAAGTCTGAATGATATTGCACTCGTGATTCTGTTTCTATGCAGGCTAAACCTCTCTTTTCTGTTTTGCATGACTCTACAAGCTTTTTTGAGATTTAAGAACTAATCCTATTTCACCAAAACATTTTTGTTTGCCTCAGATCCAGTTCCCCCCTCCCTCCTTTATTGGCAGTGGAAGTTTGGATTCTTTTCGGTTAGCAGGCAGAGAAATAAGGGGGAATACATTTACATTTTTAAAAAACTTTTGGAGAATAAGGACATTGGTCGTAGCTCTTCAGAGAATTTTAGGTCTTTAAATCTGTCTCATAGGTGTTCTGTTTTGGAGATGACTTACTTCCAAATATGTGGCACATTGGAGGGTTATTTCAAATGCCTGTAAAACTGGAAGAGTATTAGCATTTACTAGAGCTAACACGGCTGTCATTTCAGCAGACACTACCCACCACACAGTTATGTCAATGATTTTTTCTGACAGCTGCTGTTTTCCCTGTTTGACTACGCAGTCTGTGAAAATTACACAATTTTTGCCCTGCTGCCCTCATGGCAATGCAGCTGCCCCATTCTCTTAGTTTGCTATTACCCTCCAACACAGAGGTAATCATACGGGCATTTTACCATAACATTTTTTGGATTATCTGATAGAACTCGTGGTCGCTCCTCCTCTGTTAGGCTTAGAGGCGTTTGGAAAGCAATGACTGGAGAAAATGCTAACTCAGTCCTCTAGATAAGCCATTTATTCCTTGCTGTTCTTCTTGTGAGATTCAAATTTGGTTAAACATACCTGCAGGGTCTGAATGTACCAGCAAAACTCTGGTCTTATTTTTCCCGTGCATCACTGAGAGACAAAGTTCATTGAATAGCTGGATGAAAAAAAACCAAACCACGACAGACAATATTGATCATCTACAATAGTCAGTCAGTGGACTCCAAGCAGTTTGAGAATTCACAGCAGAACTTTCTCTATATAATTCAAACTACTTCTCCTTTCTCTTGTATTTGGAGACCTTGAGCAGATCCAAAGATGAATCATTGTTAGACTTCCCACTACATTACGTGACTGTGGCAATCAGCAATGCCATTTCAGTGATTTACACAGGTGATTCTTCTCCAGAAGAAATGGAGGGAGGAGAAGCACTTCAAGGAGCTCATTGCTCAGCACAAGATTTTCACGGAACAAAAAGAAAAAAATCCAAGTCTGAGCCAGAAATATGCCCAGATGAATATGCAAATAAGAAATTTGCGGGCAGACATTTTCTCTGGAATTTTTGACAAATAATACTTGGCCTGCAAAAAGCATGCCTAACAGCTATGTTAGGCAGGGCTGCGGGAGAGCTATGAGATCAAAGCAGAGAGACTTTGCATTTACAGCCAGGAACGATGATTAACAGATACACAGAAGTCTTCAGAGCAAATGACAGGAAATGCCACTGAACAACATAGTCACTGGTGTACCGAGGTATGACTCACAGCTTTACATGGCACCTTTTCTCATCCTCTACCGCAATGTTTCCCTGCCTGAAACTCAATTTCAGCAACTCTTCATTAAATATTTTCCAAAGTAAAACAATTTTAATTCAAGTCTGCTACAGCAGAATAACTAACAACTGTAGCAAAGCAAACAAACAAAGCTTTTAGACTACTTATCGGATAGAAGCACATATGTTGCTTTTACTACACACGTAATACAATAGCACGTACAGCTACTGTAATAATCAGATGGTGTGAAATGCCCTGGATGAAGAACTAGCTACATTCATTTTAGACGAAAGCCACTGGCATAGAGCATGGTTCTGCTTTGTTTTGAATTACGTATGGTGCATTTCTTGTTGAGCCTAAAAACAATACATGCTTTAGATTTTTAATCCATTTTGAGAATTAGGATAAGAACAAATGAATACCGACATCCGAGATTTTCCCACTTTCAGCACTTAGGGAGGGGGTTGTCCATATCATTTACCATGGAATCATTCAGAAAGAAAATAGATTGAGTTTTCTTGAGAAGTCAGTCAAACTGCAGTCAATTGAACACCTCAGTAAAGATCATGTCATTCCCCCAAATGACATTCACTTAGCAGAGGAACATTTTGCAGAAGTCAATGGGATCAGTAATAATACAGCCAGCAAGCTGCAGGAAAAATTAAGTGTGTCTTGGGGATAGCAGGGGAGCGCAGGAGGAGGAGAAAGAGGTCATGACTAAAACTAATTATTATTTGAAGTCATATTTGAGCAAGAGGCTCAGCTGGAAAAAATATGAGAGCACAAGTTCAGAATATAAAACATCTCATTTTGAAATAGAAGTTCTATATTTCTTTTTGGACAACTTAATGTTTCACGTTAAAATATTTTTATAATGTTAAATTTTCATTTCAAAATTCACCTAATTTTAAGAAAATCTGGAAAACATTCAGTTTTAATTGAGTTGGCAAATATTGTAGGCTGAAAGGCAAAGCCTTATAGATAGTTCTGCCAACAATTCTATAACTGCTCTTTCAGTTGAATTCTGGTTTTGTTCCTTGCAAAGTATTTTGTTCAACCACAAAGAATATGAAAGCAAACAAAATTTACCAACTTCAGCTCAGCAATAATTCACAGTGATTTTAGTCCAGTGTGAAATGCAAGCATGCTCCTCAGAGCCGGGTAAAATCATCAGTTAAGATTCTTATGGTATAGGTGCCCATATGATTAATGTAAGAACACTGCCATTAGTAGGCACCTACACTGGCAGCCGTAGCTAAGTGATATCTTTCAGGACTCAGGTGTGTCCACTTGCTCTAGGCCAACAACAAAACTACAGCAGAGATAGACCATTTCAGTTTTAAGTACTGCTGTTCCTAAATGCTGATAGTACTGAAAGGGCAACAACACAGTAAGATTTTGCAGCTTCCTCAGGGAAATCTGGCCAATTGATTCTCTGTCTCTGTTGCAATCAAAGCTCTTGCCTAGGCATGAGCCAAGGAAGTAGATGAGAAAGGGACAAAGAAGTAACCAAAATTGCAGTGTTTGCTTTGTATAGCAACTTCTGCAGGTCTTCTCTTACAGTCCTCTCCCTTCCTCAACAATTAGCATTTGTTCTTTGACCCTTTTTTGTGTAGTTTGGAATGTTGAAAATAATTAATACTTCAGCAAGGATAAAAGGTTATGCAGCTTGAAGTCTATTACTTACTTACAGAAGAGGTATACCCCAGAGGGCAGTTGTTACACGCCTTCAGCCCAGAAGTGGAAGGACCACTTCCAAGGATGAGAAAGCAGCTCAGTCATTATTCATTTTTATTACAGTGGTACCCAGGCACTGCATAAATATTATTTCTGTCTCAGTAGTCTCTTGCTGAGCCAACCAACAGGATGCCAATTAGTGATCACTTTAAAATCTTCTTTTTAGTTCTCTACGTTAAACATCTATTTACTGGTAAACTGACTGAGGTCTCCTTACTCATTTGAATGGTCCAAACAACATTCAGCTGAAGCTGAATCAGCAGCCTGATTGTGAATAGATAAACAGATAAACAAATAAAATAATGATGCCTTGTTAGTAAGCTGTTGAGCTGTCAAGCTTGTTTTTCTCTCCTTCTTGGGGAGTTGATACCAAAGATAAAAAAATTCTTTAAATTCTGAGGTCAATTATAAGTTTTCTGATGGAATATTTTATCAAATATATTCAAGCCTCATTTCCTACAGCCGGTTGTAGAGATGCATTGTCCAATTAAGCTTAAGATAAATATTAATTAAAATAAGTAACTGAAACCGTTTATAAAAGTAACACCTTAGGAAGTGGGTAACAGACAGGCCTGCTATAAACTAGGGTGAAATTTAGCCTTTTTACCACTTTATACTTTGTACTAATTCTTAAAGGTAGTCTTGAAAACAAAAGAAAGCCAGTAAGGAAAACTAAGTGTTTAAAAATTTTGAACATTATTTTATGCAGCAAAGGCACTCCGCTAATGTCAGTTCATAAGAGCAAGATGAAATTTATTGTTATTGTTAATATTTTTGTAAAATATAAAAACCCAAAACAAATAAGAAAACCAGAAACCTATGTACACATATATGAACATAAGTGCCCACATGCAAAGAATAAATTTGCACTGTATTTCTGCAGCATCTAGGCCAGGACAAATTTTTTTATGCTGTATATCTAAATGTCAAATATAAGCAAGATGCAAGAAGACACACAGAACAATCTCATAGAGTACAAAATATTTTAATGTCAAGAAAGTGTAATCTACTTCTAATTTTCACAGTCACTTCGATTACGGTTCTTTGTTCTACTCAGTAGTCAGATATGAAATGACATCTTTCAGAGGAATACTTAACCTACTGCCCCTAAAACAAACAAAAAGAAGTAAACATTCCTTTTGTGCCCCAGGATACAGAAAACAGAAAGATTGTTTGCTCTGGGCGGTAATTAAATGGTACTGAGAACAGCACGTGTGTGTTTATGTACTTGCACACATTCGCCACCTACTCTGAGTTGTAATTAAATGATGTTGTGTTTGCACGGACACACACTTACCTTTGCCAAATCAAAGAGCACAGAAATCCAGACCAAACAGTATAGAAACATCAGCTAAGAGAGAGACAGAAAGCATCAGATTTTGGGGTTTGCTAATTCTTCCCTGTCTGAAATGCTAGCGATGAATACCTGGGAACTTTTCAAAAAGCACAGCCCTGGTCTGGCACCTGCAATTCATAAGGCTTTTGACTTGTTTGAGTGCATTCATAAAGGTTTATCGTCCCTGCTCATGCCAGTAATAATTCTTCTTATTCATGCCATTTACTCTAAAATTTGAAATGTCTAAAATTTTGCCATGATGCTGTGAAACATTTTGAATCATTGACATGGGGTTAATCTGACCAGAGCAGAACTGAACCAAACCAAGGTTACAATCTCACTGACAGATGTGTAACAATCTCCACAGCTATGCTAAGTTCGTACTGGCTGCACTTCCCAGCCAGTTACACACACTCAGCAGAAAACAAATTTTATCGTTAATGCGCACAACCAAGTGACTCCACGGAGACTTCTTGTGCCTATGTTCAAAAGCATTTATTGATATAGCAACGAAAGGCCTCTATAATTACATTTCATAAATGTTTATAGCTCATCATTCAAAATAGCTAAATAAAGAGGAATTTAACTGAAAGTTAAAGGTACTTAACACACACTGAAAAGCAGAAATTGAAAGGAATTCTTTTTTTAAGAGCTGTTAAGGAAGGAGAAACAGACAGTCCATCTGAATGGGCTCAGAGATTAGGTTACCATTAGAACTAAGACGAACGGACAATTTTTGGTTTTTATATTCAATAGCTTAGAAATTCATTCAGCCTTAATTGCTGTGTTTCTACCCTGCTATTCTTGAATAACTGTTTTCTTCTCTGCTTCTATATAGGAACTACAAAAGGTCATGTCATCAGTAGGGAAGGCAAAAGAAAAACATACTGATGTTTCCTGAAGGACATTTGAAATTAAAATGTGGTTTTGATACACACTACTGATTCTGCTTAGCAGTATTATGGCTTTTGGTAACTGTTTATTTTCAGGTGAGTATTTTGCCTATTGTATATTTTATGCACATTTTAGCAGAAGATAGCATTTATTCATATTACTTATTTCTCTAATGTAATAGCATGGCACTAGATTTTTAATTTATGCTCCACATTCACCTTATGTTGGTCCATTGATGGCTGCATGAGAAAGTTCATTAACTATCAGATTAACAAACCATTCCTACTGAAATAAGCCACTAAATTATCAGAAATGCAAAAGCAGATAAAAGTAAGGAAACATCCGAGGAGTGAGCATGCCCACCTGATTGAAATGCAGTTATGAATTTGCCTTTATCTTCACTTTACCTGCAGAACGCTACGGAAATGGAAAACACCTGAAGTAAGTCTAGACACACAGACAGGACAGTGGGTGCAATACATGGATTTCAGGTCTATTTGCCATGTTCCCAACAAAGGACTCTGATGCAGTTGCCTATCCTGAACTCCACAGGGGAAAAAGCCAACACACAAAACCTGTACATAAACCACCACCACTCTCCTCTGCTTCTGTGCAGGTTTTTTGGTGGAGTTTTAGGGCACGATGGCCACTGAAGGTTTTGCCTCATCACTGCCTCTCCCTCTTAATCCTCTTCAGAGCTTACGTTAATGATTCAGTACAAAAATTTTCAAAAGTTTTTCAACATCCATGGCCTTATTTTTGTTTTTATCCAATACCTGAAGTAATTGGACAAACTTCTGTCTGAGCTGAGATTAAAAAAAAACCCTTTTTCACTCAAACCTCAAACTTTCTCTTGGTCAAGAATTTCCTCCACTTGCCCTGGCCCATTTTCCTTAAGTAATAATACTGTCAGCTCTTGTGGCCTATTCAATCCTAACATTCTAAGTGCTAATTTTCTTCCACTTTCCAGGATTGCAAGACAGGGGAAGTAAAGCTGGATTCTGAGAAAAGCAGTCACTAAACACGTTCTTTCACACCTGAGAGTCAACTTTGTACTCAAAGATTTCCCTGCATGCATTTTTGAAAGAGCCTGGAAATACAATTCATTTCTTACACCTTCATCCACTCCCTGGAGTCTTTAGACCCAACACTCTCCACAGTGAAAACATGCACACTACACTGAACTCTGCTGTCTCTAGAGATACGTGTCATATTTGTAGCACCAGATTACACAGAAGATAGCCACACTGTGCTAATTAACTAGTTCAGACAGCATCCTCTTCACTCTTGAGGCTGCCCAGAGAATTGAGATTATAGAATATCCTAATCTGGGACTACTTAATATGTACTTCATTTTCAGCCACTCTTCTCAAGCTCATTAAATGATTCTGTGTCTGTAAACCTGCTGGCTACTGGATACTTCACTTTATATGCACTTCCTGCCTCAGTGAGTTTAAATGCTATTTTACACTCTCAATTGAACATTAAAAGGGCAACGATACCACACTAGGAATTTCATGCATCTGTATTAATGCTGACTACTGTGGCAGAGAACTGTCTTCCAAAGCAGCCTCAGAATTATCTTACAGACATTATTACTAAGAAACTGAGAAAATCCTAATTGGGTCACTCCTTATAAAAATGAGGAAGTAGACAAAAGAAAAATTGGAGATTTGTTTTCTTTTTCAAGTAGCATTTGGGGCATTTTTTATTTTTTTCTGAACAATTATGATGGCTTTTCTTTTTTTTTTTTTTAGTTAAAAGAGTCAAAAAAAGAAACCAAAGGTCCTTTTTTACAGTATCATCTGACACCAGGAACCATAACATGTAAGAAAACAATCCAATATCAAGGAGATGATGCACGGAAACGCTTGTGACAGAAACAGAAACCAAACCTCATTAATTTAATAATCTGTTTCCACCATCACAGCCATATACTCACATATAAAAAGCATAACCCTTTGGTGCTCCACTTGCTACAGAATTCTGGCACCATCCTCACTGAAACTGGTGTCTTCTAAGATCAAATCTTCAGCCTGCAGCCTTCCTTACTATCTATACCTGCGCAGGGTTTCACAAGTATTTATAGGTAGGAAGCACTTCACTCAAGTTCCTCGTAATTCCTAGTTGTACATACATTAAAAGTTATTTGTCCCTCAGAAAGCTGAGATATTCTTACATACATTAATAAGTATCCTTTGAAGTATATTTTTTATATATGTTCTATTTAAATATAAGCCTTTACCTTATAACAATTTCAGACAGCTATGCACATGAATAATGAATAATATTTTATTATTTCTATGAATACAGCAAAGATTTCCACAACTGGACTAATGTGTGAAGAACTTCAATTCCTAGCAATCCTCGTGGTGCTAAATCGCATCTTAGATAACTTACCGAAAAAAATGACAAAAAACCCCCACAACTTACTTTAAAATATTCTGAGTTTCTCAGAACAAAGACATTTTGACCACTGGTACTGTACCTTTGAACATCTACAGTCCTACTGCAGAAGATTGAGAAAAGTGAATACAAGATGTCATCAACGCCATCCTGTTAAAGCACAAGACTGTCACAGACACACGGCAGCTGATACAGGAGCGTGGCCACAGGAAACCTGCCTTCCACTGCCAGGAAGAATTGGGAATAAGAATATAAATTGCTCTGAGTTGACGGACGTGTTTTTACAGCCCCCCACCCCCCTCCCTTATCAATCTTACTCTCATATTCCTATGCATACGCTTTGCCATGCGCTTCCAAGCTCACTTGTCAGTCCTCTCCAACAGAAAGGAGGCATCTAGGAAAAAGTCACAGTACTGGACTAGGGGGAGAGGGGAAACTTAAAACCAGGCTTCCAGGTCATCACTGCCTCTGCAAGTTGATTACTCAACTCACTACTAATCCCACCGCACAATGCAATTTGATTTCAATTTCCCAAGGAGGTGGAGGAAGGGAGAGAAGAGAATGTATCCAGCTGCTGAAGCCCTGCTTAGGTTAAAATCTGTTGAAAGCTCTCTGCAGAGAAATGCGCAGAAGGGATTGCAAAGGAAACAACTGTTCATGCTTCCCTCCTACTTTTTCCTTTATTTAGTTAACAAAAATATTCAGTAATCACAATAATTTTGTTCAGTTTTACTCACAAAATCCTATCACAGGAAAATGGAATTTTTGTTTTCAATTAGGAATAGAAGGTGATTCAGTTTCTTGGATTTTTTTTTTTAATTTAAATTAGTAGTGGTAGCTTACAAATATTTTTACTTCTCCTGGAGATTTAAAAGCATCTGGCATTATTGGACTAAATAATTAAAGAAATTATTTGCTATGCTACCTTTACAAAATGGCTCCAGAACATTTCAATAAAAACACTGAACTCATTTTCACTGTTTTGAAGAGGAAGCTTGATAGAGACTTGTATTTTGCAAAACTGCTTTGCTTCACTACGTGTACATTCCAACACTTTGTCAGTTTACTTCCAATTTAATCTGTCACTTCCACAGAAATATCCTACTGGAATTTAATCAGACTTCATATTTCACACAGACTTGCTCATTAGTTTCTTACCTAACAACCTGCTTTAATTACATCACATTAATTTTAACAGAAGTTATACGTCATTCCATAGACTGATTTTCATATTTTGGTCCTGTTCCTAATATATATTTTGATCCTTGCTACAGAAACTGCCACTCACACAGTATGGAGTTCAAAACAGATAAAGCTCATTTTATCTAACTCCAATTGCCAAATGTAGCCCATGAAGTAAGAGAACATTATGACATTAACCGTAATTCTTAACAGTTGACCTTTGAAACAGATCAAAAGGGCACTTCTTCAAAGCTGTATCTGCTCTAATCAAATATAATGTAAAGCAACAAGGGACTTTCATTCAAATATTTACAGAGCGGTGGTTTTAATTAGA
Source organism: Buceros rhinoceros silvestris (assembly GCF_000710305.1). Taxonomy (NCBI): domain Eukaryota; kingdom Metazoa; phylum Chordata; class Aves; order Bucerotiformes; family Bucerotidae; genus Buceros; species Buceros rhinoceros. Next base: position 18,069 of record NW_010413503.1, read on the forward strand.
CAATTGAAATATTTCAACTTTATTACACTAGGGAGATTTACATGAGCTTGTTATGACTTTATAGACTTGATCTGGTTTAAATTGTGAAACTCCTTCCTATGTAAAGATTCAGATTAGAGTTTCTTTAATCAGCTCAGATGTGTAACATTTGAATTAACCATTCTTACAGTGTGCTTTTCCCAACAGGAACTTATTGCACACAAAACAGGTGTATACAGATTTGCTCAACAGAAAACGAGGGAAGTAAATGAAGCAAAGGCAGTGTGCTCTAGCACTGTGACTGGTAGGCAACTAGCACTAGGTATGGGCTGTACAGACTTCTTTTTAAACTGTCCTAGAACCTCAAGACTATTTTTGAAAGTGGTCTTCTAGATCTACTTGCCATATATGTTAATCTGCCAAATTACCAGGCTAATTCTGTTGCAATAAAACATCAGAATATTTTTTGGTCAAAACTTCTATTTATCAACAGTCTAACTACTTACTACTTACCTAATTCATCCAGATTTCCACTGGAAAGACAAGTTAAATTAAAAAGTATCCTAGCTGTGAAGGTGACTCTCATAACCAATAATCTGAAATGCATTTGGGGAATCCTGGGTCTGATTAATTTTGAGTGATCCCAGATGTGAAAGCTGTACTGTCAATCAGAGTAGGAACTTGGAGCAGGCTTCTCAAAGCCAAGTCTATACCTCACAATTCCTGACAAGCAAGTGACACATTGAAGCTTCCACCCCCACGGAAATGTAAGTTTTATAACCTTCACACTCCTACAAATAAAAAAATTATCTGGTTGGCTGTATACGCCCATGTTATAAAAAAGCAGAAAGCCTTGTATTTTCATTATCTTAGCCTGATCAAGACACACTTCTAAAGTATCACCTTCTGATCAATCCAGCCAGCCATCACAACAACTGGTAACATTACGTGGAGCCTTTTCAGAGACAGCTACTAAAAATAGCTGTCAATAGTTAAGATCCCTGTACGATAGTTTCAAAAGTGACTAATACTTTGAAAAATTGAAATGGTTGACTAGATTTCATTTTAAGAAATACATGTTAAAATTTTTCTGAGAAAATAAGCCTTTGTAGGTAACTCAAAAACTGAGAACCAAAATGGTCTTTACACATATTTGAAAATTCCTTGACAATGTGCTAACTGGGGTACCTGGATTGAGAAATCCTGCTTTGAATTCCAGAGTACAAACTGCTTCCCTGAAGTCATGAGGAAAACCCTCAGTGTATTAGTTTTACTAAGAAATTGAAAATTCACTTCAGTAGATAATACACGTTCTGCTGTTACACAGGCAGCAGTTGTCATTAAGTTCAAACAACAAAACAACATGGTTTTTGGAATATCAGAACACAATGACTCTCAAATAATTTAATGTCTAATAGTTCTCTGAGTTAATTGGTCAGTGTACAATGTCAGAAAATTTATAGAAAATATCAGGCCACAAAGGCTTACAGCATTCCACTTTCCCATGAAGAACCCCATCTCCACGACTGTCCGCATAGATACAGCCCCTAATTCAACAAAGCACTTATACCTGATGTTTAATGCTTTATTTCAGCAGAACTCAAATGCACATGTAAGCGCTTTGTTGAACAAGGAGGGATTTAGGCATATGCTTAAGTACTTCGCTGAACTGGGACCATACTACTATTTATAGAAAGCTTTTTGTTCCGGTTTTATTGTTCAACACTCATAGTCATCCTATGGCTTTTTCTTCTGTATACGTTGCTCTCACACAGCAAAGCTTTTAGAGCTATGATTTTCTTCCAGAAGTCATAGGCTTAAAATCAGAATGGATATCACAAGTTCCTCCAATCTCATATTATTTTCACCGTATTTACACAGAAATATGAGAAAAAAAACCAAACAGACAGAATCATAGGAAAATTATGAAGCCAGAAGTCATATATAATAAGAGGTTGAAAAAGCCTTTCCCCTCCTGCAGTGAAGAAAGCATTCACATAGGAACTAAACCCTAATGTATGCACCCACAAGTGCTCATTTCAACTGCTCCAAGCGTCCTTCCGTGTGCAATACTCCATTCCACAGACTAAGAAATTCAGGCAGGGTCATGTCTGAAGCAGAATTTTAGTCAGCTTGAAAAGACATCAGTGCTGTACACTCACTGCTGCTGCAGAGAGGCAGACTTCTAACAGGCACTGAACGGTGGTGTTAGAAGACAAAAATACTTCCAAATGACTTCCAGTTCAACATCAGTAGCTCTGGATTTTCATGTAGAAAAATATCCCTCTCAACTGCAGAGGGATCTGGACCTACCAGCTTATCTTTCAGTGTTAATGAACATACTTTCACAAAACTTTGTTTTGATTAATCAAACTCTTCTCACAGATATTGATAACAAAAATTCCACATCTCCCTAAAAAGCTCCGAATATCAGCTTTATTAATAATACCACTGACCCACTGCTATTCTTCTATAGATTTTATGTACCCCACAAACACACACACATGGGGCTTCTGTTTTTTATATTTATACACAGACTTTCCAAAGACAGTGCTGTGCTTCCGGGATGCTTGAAAATCTGCTCAGATAAAACTGGTGGGTTTAACTGACAACCCTCTACTAAAACAGCTGTGAAAGCCATGTTTCCATCCAAAGCAGTATCGAATATCAGACTGTTTAGAAATTCAAATGGTTTAGGGAGATTGGATTCATCTAGCTATTCTTTGAGAATGGAAAGAGAGCACTTAAACAAAAGAGGAGAGGTGGACAGTCTAAGACAAAGAAAGAGAAGGACTGATGAAAGTAGCCGGCTCCTCAGCGGTGCGTAACAGTGGAGGCTGCAGCATCAGATGTGCCTGTGCACTGATGGAGAGAGGCTGGGAGGGAAGGCAGGGCACTGCTGCTATTCTGTTTGATGCAGAGCCCACATTGCACAGCAGTAACAGCTACTGCACAGCCCACCTCCCTTCCCAAGGAAATCCACCACTGAGCTTCTGCTATGGAATGCTGGCAGAGAGAAACTAACTTTGCCTGATTCTTCTGGCACTCAAGGGAACAGGATCTTATACATCCTTGTACATAAACAGCATCAAAGATGACTCCATCACCCATTTCTCCTGTACCTCATGACTTTCAACTCTGGCTACCTAGAAGCAAAATTATTCCCCAAAAGCACATTATGTCATCAAAGTACCCTAATAACATAACCCAAAGCCACTAAAATCAATGTGAAAACTTTTCATCGTTTTCAGGACGTACTGAATCAGACTCCAACAATCTTTGGTTGAATTATTAATGGCAACTTGTAAGCCATTATCATGGGAAGATCTTTATTAGTCACCAATAGAGTGCAATTCTCAAAAACATCTAACTTACAGATGCACAAATCCCATTGACAAGCCAACTTAAAATTCCATTTGGCTTCCACTCCTCCCCTTTTTAAAAATCCTGCCCTTATCACATTAAATATTTCTACAGCATTATCTATAGCTTATTTGACAATCAGGCCATAAATACTACTTGAAAATGGTCTCTTGACAAGAAAGCAACACTTAGTGCTAAGTATACAAATTAGAAATTCCCTCCCTAGAGCATGATGAAATTTTAACTGAAAGGGTATTCTGTTCTAGGCGGGTTCTTCTACTTGAAACACACAGGTTCTCAGAATGGTGCCTGCAAGAACACCAAAACATCCTGATGTTTTCACGGAGAAGAGTTTTTGTGTTTGTAGAACCTACCACACTTCATTTCTATTTAAGTCAGTGGCTTTCATACTCTTTTTGAATAACATTAGCAATATTGTGCAGATGCAATAGTGCTTTGCACTTAAAACATCATGTTCTATCCAAAATTCTCAGCAGCTTTACAGGTAGTGATGAATTAACCCTTGAAACATGCAGGTTAGGTTCATACTGTAGTAGCAGTTTAATCATTAATCTGAAACAACAGCACAGCAAAGGCAAGCAACTTGTATGAAGGCAGAAAATGCTTCCTTCACAAAGCAAGTAAAAGCACTTCTCTGCCATAGCCACCACATACGTGCATTTTTTTAATCTTTTCATGCTGCTCCCTTGAGGAGCATGAGGAAACATGGTGTATTATCAAGGTGGAGCTGTGCTAACGAGATACAGGTATGAACACAGAAGACATTACTAATGCTGCAGTTCTGGTTTTTTTCCAATTAATAGGAAGGCATTGGCTGAAATTTGAAGGGGGGCATTTCAAGTAAGCATTATCACATGTCAAGAGAATTCACCAGCATATTGAAAGGACAACAGGAAAGAAGCACAAAAAAAGAAATGGAATTCAAGGCAGCAACTTCAGCAAACTCAGCCAAATGATTTGTACCATCCCTTGAAAAGATGATCAAGATGTTGAGGAAAACTGATAGTTATCAACAAAGCCTGTATAAGATAGTGCAACAGATCATCTCAGTGCAGAGGAAATACAGGAAGAAACTATTACTGTTACATCCAGAGTCTTTAGAAAGTCTTTGACTATCAGAAGAGATTGTACAAAAGGTGAAACGAGCATTTAACAAAGAACAAGTAGAAAAGAGTGGCACAAATGTCTCGGGTATGATCAAGACGGGCCAACACACAAAAGGATCAACAATTAATGAGAGACACAAAAAGGCAATAGGAAAATGACCTATAAATGCAGCAGAAGTAAGCAGGAGACAAAGATAAGCAGAGGATTTAATGGGAAAGGAGAGAAAATAATAGATGGTTAAGAGAAAGCTGAAGTATTAGGTGCATCCTTCATATTCTTTTAATGTCTCCATCTAAAGGATAATGAAGAGAAAAAAAAAATTCTCAAGTGATTTTTACCAAAAAGACAGGGCTACAGGCCTGAAGAAAAAAGAACAGGCTGAAAAATATCAAAAGAAGCCAGACATACTCAGTTTGATAGAGAATGATGAAGTACACTGCAGAGTACTTAAGGAATTACCTAAAGCCATCCCCAAACATTAGCTATTATATTCAATAATGCACGAAGGACGGGTAAAGTTCCCAAAGGACTGTGGGGAGGCAAGAATAGTGCAACTTCAAAAGGAGAAGAGAGCCTGACTCAAGAAGCTCCAGACGAATCCACCTCCCTTTTATACTGAGGAAGATGCTGAAACAAGTTAAATCATTACATAAGCACCTGAAGGATTAAGCGCCTGAAAATCATCAAAATGTCAAACCAATTACATTTCCTTTTTGATACAGTAACTGGACTACTAAAGATGGAAATCCCAGTATTAGGTTATTTATACTGCCTACTGAAAGGCTTTCAGTAGCTGTCCAACATGGTATTTTCATGGGACAGTAAGGACTGATATGAAATAACAGCTTAGCAGAGGACTAATATGAAATTGCAACTTAGCGGGTGCACAGTTTCTTAACAACGAACCAACTGCCACACAAATTCAAAGTGATCACTAAAATTCATTTCAGGTGGCACAGTGCAAGGATACATCTCTCAGCTGGCTGTCCACATTAACAACTTTCAGTAGAGAATAATGTTTGTAAGTAAGCAGGTAAGTTTCATAACACAAGATCAAAATTCAAAGTAAAACTTCGTAAATTGAAGAACTTGTTGAAAAGTAAACTGCAAGCAGAGCAAGTGCAAATCTGGAAATCAAGTAAAAATACAAAACAAAGCAAGCTGAGTTCTGCGGCAAGGGATCTGGAAGCCACTGTACACTATAAGTCACAAATAGTATAATGGTGTTTTTTAAAAAGGCCTAACTCATGTCAGGATCCATAACAGGACTGCCGCACATAAAGAAACCTTTCCATTTTCCTCTACTGTCCCAAAACTTGCAAAACCCTAGTCAAAAAAAACAGAGGGGGGAAAAAAAATCACAAGCAGATTCACAGTAAATGCAACTCGGTCTTGTCATCTTATTTAGCTAGGGAGCAATAAATGTTAGCAGTGCCAATGAAAAATATGAAGGAACTCTGTTGGGTCTTACAAAAAGAAACATAATACTGTACCTTCTGGAGGAAACAAACCTATTAACACCAACCCTTGCAGACCATAATGGCATTTTCTTGTTCCTATTGCTCGCAAATTCTTCAGCACTTGACATGGAATAAGCAGAGCTATAGTATATAGCACATTGATTTTTCAGAGCATTTAACCTTTCAGAAAGAACAATTCTACCTCTTCCAGAATGATTCCTGTGTCATTTGCATGTTTCACCAAAAACAGACCTAGTTTTTGTCAGGGCTTTTGGATACTTAGTACTCACCGTAATTAAGAAAAACCCAGTAACGTGGAATAGATCTTTTCCAGACAAAATTTTGACATTCTTTCTACTATTTATAGGCCAAAACTCAAACTACTCTTCTATTTTTAGTCCACAAAAACTGATTTAAAGTTAGTAGAATACTTCACACATTAGAAAAATTCTGGTGAACGTGCAGATTTTGTAGAGTAAACCAATGCATTAAAACTGCATTTGAATTTAAGACTACAAGTTCAATGCAGCAAAGCAGCTGTACATACACCTCATACTGTCCCCAATTAGTTTTTCTTGAGTAAACTTATTTTCAAAACCACCATTTTGCTTTACTGTAACTGTAGACCAGCACTTAAAAATGCACAGATCAGTTTTCTCAAATGACAAAGAATAAAACTCTAAATTTTGTTGGAATAAACTGGATTTACTTTAAGCTTCAGCAGTTCCTATCCACAGATTCGCTACAAAATTTCATGATAGCAAAGAACATTTTCTGCTCTTGATTATCATAAATCTCCTCATTTAATACTGCTGCTTAAAAATATTTTGAGATCCCTATTAGAATACTTTCTAGGAACCCATGAACCTATTTGAAGTTTCCAGTTTTGGTTACAGAGAACATTCCCTGAAAACAAAATTCCTATTATTTCAATCCTCTTAAACATTATTAGCCTGTTTAAATAATAACAATATTACAAAAAGGCTTAAAATACCAAGAAAAAACTGCAGGACACAACCTGAAATGCTAGGTAGTCTAATATATGGGCCTATTTTGTATGTTCTGCTGAATGTAATCACACCTTCCACGAGGAAGACTTCCCATTAGTGGAAATAACTTCCACTGATGAGGAGCCACTATCCAATATGCAGGATAGAATACATGGTGGTCAGCAAATTCATTCAAGGTCACACTGTGACTTCTGCACAGTAAAGCTATCCAGAAGCTTGAAAATATCTCCTGCTCATAATGAGGTATCAAAAGGAATATGCTAGGTGTTATCCTCACTGTCAACCATGAAGAAACACTTCTATTCATCAGAAATCTCCTGAATCCTAAAGCATTTTAAGAGCTGCATGTAATATGGAGTGGGCATCAGTAGCTGCAATATTTTTAATCAATCCTCATCTCTGCAGGATGATTTTATATTAGACATACTTTTCACTAAGTTCAACATAAGTTATTTTACGCATGTTAATAAATAAATTGGGCTAAAGGTAATTCCCCAACCACTACAGAAGTAATGACTTTAAGTCTTAGAAATATAAATGATGGCTAGAGACAGCTTCAGTATTCTGAGCTTCATAGTGCACAAAGTTTTTCAAAACTTGACATGCACATCCAAGGTCAAACTGCTGTGAAGCTTGGTGGGTGTGAGAAGGAAACATGATTCAGTCTTGTATCTCCAGATCCTGTCCCTTCAACAATTCTAATGAATCCTTCCTTGCACCCCATGCGACAGTTTCCACGTATACATACAACACACACATCATCAGACTGCTACACACAGGCAGGACAAAGCACCCCCTTCACAAAAAGCACCACGGAAAGCAAGCAGTTTTGATTCTGAAAACCCCAGGGCTATTACTTTTTAAAGGCATTCCACTATACGATGAATAAATTCATTGTGCAAACAAAGATTCTTGCGTTATGACAACTGTTGTACCTAGTACACAGTATCACTGTTGCTGCACTTTCACAGACGTTCAGAAATTGCACCGCAACATTGCCTTCGCAAGTATTTGGCACTACAGATATGGAAAATTCTGGAAACTGAGCAGTTCCTGGGTAGCATGGCCT
>NW_010413503.1:26175-29470 GCF_000710305.1 Buceros rhinoceros silvestris
GCAGGAATGGGAAGGCTGTAAAACCTGTCAGCAATATGAGGCCTTTAGACCAGACAAGAGGAATAGCTGAAAGCAGATAAATAAGCTTCCACAAGAGCATTGCTATTGAGGCTATGATAGCGCTGATCTGAGCATTCAGAATGAAGAAACTCAGGCTTTTCAGAAATTATGCATTTTCTGCACACTTAAAGGTATGCAGTGAACCCTCCAATGTACACGTCCTATTGTACATGCTAAATATGCAGCAACTTCCACCTCCAAGAAACATTTAAAGACTTTTTGGTTTACATTCCAGTGCATGGAGGGTATCCCTGCAGCACACCAGCTATTTTATTTGTATGTTACAAAATATTCAAGAATTCTGAACGTAAGGTTCAAACTATGTGAAAACAAGGCCTTTTACAGAACGACCTTTAGATACAAGTCCATGCTGATGCATATAGGGCGACCTAGGAAAAGGACAGTTACAATATGCACCACTTAGGATATGCTGTATTAGATCAAATATGAAAACGTTGGTCACGCCTATAAAATGGAAGTCTGAAATATTCCACTACTAAATAACTCCATTTATGGAAGAAGAAACTTTTTTCAGAATAGGCTTTGGCAAAAAGTAAGCCTTTCTGATTTAACTGATAATTCTGTAGCATGAATACTCTGAGACTAACATGTATCTCAGCCACTACGACACACATTACTGTCACATCCACTACCCTATTACACATATTATTTGTCCACACTCAAAATTTTTCTTTCTCAAAAATTTCCATTTTTTTCTTTTCTGATAAAACTATTTCGTCCTTTTGCATTTGCCACTTCTCCTCTTATAACAGTCTTTATAAGTATAAAGAGCATTTATACTTATCTTTACTTAGTTTTTACATTTTTTCTTTCAAATGACAACTGAAGTTCCACTCTGAACTTTGTGAATTGCAAACGTGTACTGCACAGTATGCACGAGATGTAAAGCTTTGTTTTTAAAGAGAATTCTTAAGTATATCTGACACACACATTCCAATGGTTAGCTCCATCAGAAGTTTGAACTTTGTTTGTTTATTTTAAAGGACTTCAACAGCCACACAACTGTTGTTTAAATGTAAATAATCATCCCACTCCCAACTATCTCCTCCACTATTATCTCCCATCAGACGGTCACTAAAACAACCACTTAACTCTTGTATAATTACTCTGGTTTTTCCTCATGACCAACAGGAATTATTTTTCCCCAACTGCATTCATTATCCTGCACCTATTCTGAAGTTACAATATAAGTTTTAGGGTATTGGAAGTATCCGTATTTTCTTTGTAATCTCATCTGCTATACATTAAACTACCCATTGTAAGTTTTGGAAACATAACCAGAACATGCAGGGTTTGCTGATGTAGATAAACCCTAAGCTAGCACCTAAAAGATTATCTATATTCAGACAAATAGTCCTACTTTCTAGAGACAGCGCTAAAGTTACCGTGGTAAGCAATCTGCAGCACCTGATTCTTAGCTAAGGAGGGATAAGGAACCAGACAAGTGCACCAGGTTTGACTCAGCTAGCCACAAAGAGGCAGCTAAAGCTAGCTGAGGTGTCCTGTGGTGTCTGACACTTGATGTGGGACAGTGGAGACTCACAGCCCTCTAAAGTGGCGTGGAAGGCCAAGAGGGGTACCCTGAGGCATCTCAAAATGACACAAACACCTATTTGAGGAAAACCAAACCCTCTGACTATTGTAATGGCCCATTCGCTCTCCCCATCACACTCCTCCAAAATGAATCTCACTGAGGTGACAGCATTACCAGACACTGTGTTAGTATACCCATGATCATCCCATGGAACTTGTCAAAATCAATAAAAATGTACTTCGCATAATCAGGAATTAGGCAGCTGAATGCTTAAAACACATGGTTTGGATAGAAAGACATGCCAGAAATTTGGATCAATATCACATTCAATAGCTTAGACAACCAAGAGGATGCAGTCCTGGATTTAGAGCATGTGAGCAAAGGGCAATACTGGTGATGATATCAAATAAAAATTAAAGGTAACATAATACCCTGCATTCATTCCATCAAATGTTGAAGTGAAAATGTTAATATTGACACTAAACTGAACGTCAAAGCCATGAAAATCTCGAATTCTATATGAGTCACCACATGAAGATCACATGTAAGTGAGTAGGGAGGATCAGAACCTGACCATATGCACGCAGCCCCATTCAGTTTCAAAGAACTGCTTATGTAACTAAGGGCTTGCAGCTACTACCAGCAATAGACCAGTACTCTTTAAAAGACCTTTTCTTACTGTTTGGGAGTTGAGTTACACCAGTGCTGACTTTAACACTGTTTATGAACTTACATTTTAGGTTTTTTCAGCAGCAGTGAAGTCCTACTCTATACCACTGCTTTCAGCTTACCTATCTTCCCAGCACCTTATCTTGGTATCCATGCTTCTCAAATCACTTTTTACTACAAAATACACTTTAAATAAAAAGAAAGTAAACAAAGTATTAGCCCAGGATTAGTTTGAGTTGGTGTAATGGGATATGACAGCACAACAATAAGAAGGGAAAAAATACAAGCAAAAACAATCAGCAAGAGATACACAGAAAGAAGTAAACTTTTTGACAGTTTAATTAAGTAAAAGTGAGGTTTCTTCCACCTACAATAACAGGCCTTTCAAAGATACGTAACAGAAGACTGTTCCTTCTTTCACATTCTAGCACAGTCTCTAAGTCAAAATTTTAGAAAAAGAATTCACAGTGTTCAGTGGTGAAGGAAAGCACGTCTTGAGGACATCCGTGCAAAGGCGGTGGCGTCGGAGCCTCCAGCAGACACCTCGGCGGGAATTCAGGGGCACCCCGGTGGGTGGTTTCCCGGATGACCTGGGGAAAGTTATCTCCCGCCGCAGTTTTGCTCAGGCTCTGAAGGTGCTCTTAACACTTCACTGGAGTACTGCGAGGCTTTGAAAACTACTTCTTATAAAATAGACTTAAATCCCTAGCGGAAAACAAATTTTAAAAGCCCCAGACCCTCCGTATCAAAGCTCAGTTGAAGGTCCAAGGGCTGGGCGAGTTCCTCCGCCCGTGGACACGGCGGCAACAGCGCGCCCGAGGGGCTTCTTCCATCAGCGCATCAACTCACACAACCCAGCCGAGGGAGCTGGGCTGAGGAACATAAACCTCCCTCTAACTCTTGCAAATAAACATTTCTAGGAAGACGGTCTCCTTCCGAAAACCCCGGCCCCCGGGGGGTGCGCGGTGCCGTGGGGACCGCCGTGCCTCGGAGGGACCAGCGCGGGGCTTC
>NW_010413504.1:0-6868 GCF_000710305.1 Buceros rhinoceros silvestris
AAAGGGAGAGGGGGGAGAATTGTAAAGGGAGGGAAATAGAAAACTTCAGGAGTAGTATTAGTAGAAAACTACAGTTCCTTCTTGAACATTCAGTTTTGTTTTAACCCTCTTGTGACTCTTTAAATACATGTTTAATCTGCGGGAAAATGTTTCAATCTTACTCTCAGCTGAAGGAGAACATTGGCAAGGGAAGTTGGGGTGACAGATGAACTTCACTGTCATCTGTCTCTCTGTTACTTTCAATCCTGCAGTCAGGTAGTTTTATAATTATATGGAGAACGTGTTGAAAATCTTACTGGGAAATACTGTGTAAATCCCTTTTTCACTCAAAAGAGTCCCTTTGTCCTGCAGGTGGCAGTCAGGATGAACGTTCTTAAAAGGTTCTACTGAACTGACTGAAACCTGAGAACAATTTACATGTAATTCCATTCAGATGCATCTACTGCCTACAATGTACTTCAGTGCTTTTCCCTGTCTTCCATGTTTATATATATAAAAAATCCTCTTTGTATTAGAGCGTAGTTGAGGATTAAGATGGGCGTTCTTGACAAGCTAGTGTTGCAAAATGCCATTAAGCCTTCTTTCCTTCAAGAATGCTTTTTGTCACATGGCGATAGTAACATGCTTAATGCAGTGCCTGAACTTTTCTTCCTCATGAGCTGTGAGTTTCTCATCAAAGTCTGAGAGGACTGCAGTAATGAGGGTGAAAAGGAAGGAAAGTCTGTAGTGACTTGTGACAGCTGTGCTTTGATGGTGGGTCCTGATCAGTGCAGCAGTTCTAGGGGTCGCGAAGAGGAAGTGCAGTCAAGGGTTTCTTTGTGTAGCTGAAAAACACAGGAGAAAGACCAGAGAGAACCTAGCTTTGATAAACAGCCTTTCTCTGAAACAAGCGCCGCCTCCATTTACTAGCATAAATATCAGTGTTTTAGGTTCGGTGGGTTTGTTTTTAAGCATTTGGAGCGCCTAGACAGTAGGGAGTGGGGGGATGGATATTCTGTGAACCGAACTGTGTGCTCCTATGTGATGGTTTGAAAACGACGCTGGCCGGCGGAGAAGCTTTTGTTCTTCCCTTTCTCCTTTTCCCCGAAACGCGGAAAAAAGTTCTCACGATTTCTGGGGAGAGAAGCGCCAGCCCTCTTCGCTCCCTGATTGGGGGTGGAGATATTCAGGCACGCCCCCGCGGATAAGCGCATAGAAAGGGAAGTTTGAGGCACTCCGCCGGGCGAGCTAGGGCATTTTCGAATTTTCGCCCCGGGACTGAGAAAACTTCTCATCAGGGAGTGAAAGAACATCCCCAGTTAACTCCACACCCCTGCAGCAGTAAAAACATTCCTTCTGCGAAGCAGGTAGACCTTTCAGCTCTGCCACTTACGGGCGGGGGTGGCTTTGGACTGAGTTCAGCCCGGCAAGGGGTAAAACCAGCTGCAAGCCCCCAGATCCTGCACGGAGGGGACAGATACCGATGCCGAGAGAAAATGCAAACTGTTTCCAGTTGCTCAGCTTTTTACTGTTGTCGCCCCCTTTATGTTAAACCTGTGTTTGTTTTTCCTTTGCCTAAACAAAGCCTTGAATTCAAGCCGTAACGAGCTGCTAATCTCTGTTCTTCGTAGGTTTTGGTGGGTTTACATTCCATCAAAACCCTGTCCTCGCTAAACCCTTTGAGTTTTAACAGCCACGTAGTTTTAACCCGGGACACCCTAGAATGGAAATGTGCTGGAATAGATGTCTACTCGGGTCCTGTAAACCAAGTAAGGTTTGCGTGTATGGCTGTTTCTTTTCTTACTGGTCATTTTGTGATCATTGGTGTGATAATGTGGTTTTCTGAACACGTGGCTGAATTCATTGAGCACTTGTTTTTTCTTTGCTTTTTTTTCTGGGATGCCTGAAATGGTTCTTAAAATTGTTTGATACATTTGAACATTATAAAAAAGAAAGAACAGCAGTACAAACCAGACAACCCTATACACAGTGATCATCCTAGTGCATCCCATTGCATTGCTACAGGAACAAGGTGAGTTGTTTTTAATGACCTTCACTTTGTGGGACTCACATCAGAAGATAAACATGTATGGTTTGGGGTTCCATCTCTTGGATTTGCACCCCAGCTATGTTTGAGTCCTGTACTGATAAATAGTCCTTGATTCTTCTTTTCAGAGTTACCTAGGCTGTACTGTGATGCAACACTGGCACTCAGTGGCTGTGTTTGCAGACAGTTACTCTCCTTGTGTTCCATGAATGTTCTGTCACTGCTCTAATTACATTCTCCGGGACACTGAGTAATATGGATACAGATTTACAAAGTCAGGCAGGCATGGTATCTTAAAAGTAAATGGCCACAATCCCTTTGGAAATAATGATCATGACTCAAATACTCTGAGGCAGTTAAGTTCTTACAGGTAAAAATTACTGGTATATCAGTATAGAGGAAGGCTAAGAAATTGCACAAAGGACTGAATACTATTAATGAGTAAAAATGAAAGGGACTTACTAAAACATTTTTGAAGGTTCAAACCTATAGCAGTGGGATGAGATGATCTCCACTCTTCCCACCCAAACTTAAACATTCTGTGAGAATAAATCAAACTCCCAGACAAAAAAAGTTGAGAAGAAGCTGGGAGTTCTGGCACATCACCGGATGCCCGTGAATTGCTGGTTTTAAGCAGTTAGGAAAAAAATATCCTAGAATGCATCAGAATCAAGAGGACATAATGGAGCACTTTTCTCAGTCTGGCAGGTAATAAATACCATGTTGAGGGGGGACACCAGCAGATGCGTTCAAGAACAGGCCTGCCATTCAGAGAGACCTAGGCAGGCTGGAGGAACATGTCCTGTGCAGTGCTGCTTGGACAGATGCTGAGCTCTAATAAGGTTTAAAATGATACCTTACCGAGTCTGAGTGCCTTTCTTACTGGCGTCGTAATGGACCTCCTGGTGCACGACACCATCCTTGGTAGTTTTCCAGACCAGACAGGATAAAGCCCTGAGCCCTATGCTCCAGTCTCTTTGCTGATGCTACAAACAAGAGGTTAGACTGAACACCTTTTACCATCCCTGATATTTCAGGCAGTAATAGAAGTGTAGAAAGCTGGAGAGAATCCTTTCTGAATTCAGAGTGTGATTGTAGTCATCAGGACTGCAAGGTGAGTTGGATTAGTAGTGCATCCAGCAAAGGATTTCCGGGGTAGTCAGCAGATATCAGTAGTCCAGAGAAGTGTCGTTGGGTATTTCTTCCTAAGTTAAGGTGACATTTGTTTTTTATGGGACATATTTGCTGTCAGTGTTGTTTTACGTGTTCTGATTTTGATCCTAGTTTGAGTACAAATGATGCACAAATCTTGCCACTAAAGGAAAATGTAAATTAGTGGTTTTGCAGTCTTGATTCATGGGGTATGGACTAGTTCTAAGAGATCTGCAGGTTGTAGATGAGAAGAGTAAGCATTCTGACATTGGTTTAAATTTTCTGATTCAGGTCTGCATCTCCACTCAAAAATTAAGGGTGTAGGAATTGAAGGTTGTAAGCAAGACCAACAGAGAGATGTGATAGTATGTCCTCAAAAGTATTTAGTAACAGATTGATTTAAGTTCTTCACAATGTTTTGGCAGCTAAGAAAGCAAATGATAGTAAAGACTATAAATAGCCTGTTCTGAAAATGACTTTTTAATTGTTGGTAACATTTGTTGAAATTTGCATTCTCCTGCAATTCAGCTTAAAAAATACAAGGGAATGGACCTGTTTCTCCTTACTGATCTTAGCTGGGGCAGGAAGCAGAAAGCGAGATCTCTGGACGTTGCCAGTGTGTCAGCTGACTTTATACAAAATTTGCATTCCTCTTAGAAGTAAGACAAATGGTAAACCTGCAAAGCTAGGTCTTAGTAAGTGCAGTTTTTTCCTGCATTAGCCAGCTCGTTAATATAAGCGTGCTGTTCAGTGGTTCCAGGGAATTCCCTGGTGACACAAGAGGAGGATATTGTGACATCTCTTGCAACTTTGTCCTCAGTAACACCATATATGGATGGGTCTTGGTCAGATGTGGATGTCTCTACATGGTCCAGCACATTGGGGATTGTTGAAGATAAACTTACAGTTTAGTTCTATCACTGCAGATTTTGCCTTCTGTGGCTGTTGTTGTGTGTGTTCAGTTTCAGTCTTTGCCAATGACATTTCTTATAAACCCTCTGTTATCTGAGAGTTTTATGGTTGGTTTGTTGCCAATAAGCAACAGTAGAAGAAATCATATGCCTATGGAATGTGGACCAAGCGGTCTTACATTTAAGTGCATTCTCTTCACATTTATCGGATCTTTGTATTTTTTTCTGATTAACTTAAGGAAAATGGTGGAATCATATGGGACAGAAATTCTAGGCTACAGTCCCATAGTGCTTGAAATATAAATATTAAATGTTTTTCATATAATTTTCTTTAGATTAACTGTGCAGAACGGTCTTCAGCAACTCTGAGTGTAATGAGTTCAGCTTTTGTTTCTTTTTATTAAACAGAAGTGAAAGTATTATGATGAGGAGGTATTTTTAGAGGAACTAGTTTGTGTTCAAGATTCCTTGTTTGGAGTTGACTGGACAAATTATTTGAGAGCCAAACACTACTGAAAATACCTGTCTTCCTCTTTATAAATAGTTGTAGAAATCTGCCTGATCTGTTAGGAGTCCATATATCAATGAAGAATAATATTTTCTTTGGAACTCACCATGTCTGTTGCCTGCTGGTATTGTCTGCGAAGACTATGGACAGTGGCTGTAGCTAACTGATTTTAGTTTACTAGCTTGTCATCACTGCTGCAGTGTGTTGCTATCCTGCAGGATTTCCTTGCACTGTTGTTGTTTCCCTCGTTTTTTAACTGAGTCAACTAAATTAGGTTTGAATATCTAATCTTTGCTGAATAGCTCCAAACTTTAAAGAATGCTATGGTTTGCTCTCCCTCTGCTATTCAAAGTGAAATACGGATGTAGTCACAGGAGATGGAAGAGTTGCTTACAAAGATTTTTTTCTATAAAGTTGAATGAGGTTTGAACTGAAGGAACTTGACTTGTATTTTGGCCTTTTGGTGCACTTCCCCTCTATCACTAGTAGCAGGGAGGTGAAAACAGGCAGATGACTTACCAATAATTCTTTGTCTCAATAAACTAAAAAAAAAAAAAAATCCAAACAATGACTCTCCTCTTCCACTTCCCCCCACTTCAAAATGCTGTTTTTCTCCTTTTAAGACCATTATCATGTATCAGTTGAAACTGTGAAACTACCCCTACAGCTCTATTCCTTGGGCTTCTCAGTCTAAACATGCCAGTCATATGATAAGCTAAATTACGGAAGCTATTTAGCTATAAGCTAAATAAAGGAAAGACATGGTTTTCCTTAGGAGACTCTGTATTTTTGCGGTCACATGCAGCGTCTGCACATATACTAAATAAAATGTGTTAACTCTTCACCAGAACGAATGAATTGCTGAGCAGGCACTATAAGCTTTTTTGTAGCTTTTGGACTGCTCAAACTGTAGCGATCACTTCTGGAACTGAACATACATTATTTTACTAGTACATTTACTGTCTAGACTGGTGAACAATGTAACCCACCCAGACCAAACTACTTTTCTTTGGGAATTGTTCTTATGCACAAAGACTGTAAGTGCAATATATACAACTTAAGAACAGAAAGCAATGATATTGTTGGAAGGTATAGATAACTGGTAGTGTGTTATTCCTAGCTAAATGTTAATATGCTCTACCCCAGCTGGTGAGAATAAGGAGGAACAGGAACAAGAAAGCTTCTCAAACACAGATTGTTTACCAGTTACCATTGCAGGCAAAACAGACTTGACTTGGGGAAAATTAACTTTATTGCCAATTAAAAAACCATATATCTTCAATTACTGGTTCAGGTATTGGGAACCAAAAAGTCAGACGTTGAAACAGAGGGAAAACACCTGTTGTCCCCCTTCTCTGAGCTCAACTTTACTCGAGGGACTTCTTCCTGCCTTGTTACAGCCACAGGTTACATTCACTCCATTTCCAGTGGCAAGGAGAGGTATGGGGAGGATTGGGGTGGAGAGGTGTAGTCAGTACATAGGGGTTTCACTCTGCAACTTCCTTCTCCCAGCTTTCCTTTGCTGTGACCTAATTCCTCCACACGCTGCAGAGGCTATGTGCTCTGGTGTGGACCCTCAATGGGCTGCAGGAAACAGCTACTCTGCCATGAAGCTACTCATCCCCATGCCAGTGTTCTCTCTGTTGCTGCTTGCTCATTTTTGTTCACTCTCCCTCTGCCTGTCTGGGATTTTTGCCCTTTCTGAAACACATTTTTCTTGAGGCACATCCATCTCAGCTAAGAGGCTCAGGTCTGCCCTGCTGGGCTGGCTGGAACCAACTGTGTCTGGCACTGGGCAGCCCTGCAGCCTCCCGATACCTAAACCTTGCCACTGCAGAGTACACCCAGCCTGAGATGGCACATGGTGGAGCAGAAGCCACATCATTTTAAGATAAGAAAGCTGGGAAGTAATGGCTGCACTGTGTTTGAAAGGCCAGCCTAGCAAGGAGGTTTGCTTAGCAGAGATTCAAGAGTTTGCAAGTCTTGATAATCAACAGAGTTTGCCTTTGAAGAGTCTATTTTGGCTCTTGGAATTATTGTATGTATCACCTGTATGGCATTGCACTTCCTACCCTTTAACTGGAAGAAGTGGAGTGCTGTTGGGGCATGTTGCCATTGAAAGATGCCAGCTGCAGAGGTAGTATGAATCTTTCCAAAGCCGGACATGGTGTGTGTGAGGAGAGGAACATCTGCATGATAAGCTCTTCTGATCTATGTAGCCTTTTTTTTCTTTTTTCTTCTTTTTCTTTCTTTTTTCTTTTTTCTTTTTTC
>NW_010413505.1:0-1090 GCF_000710305.1 Buceros rhinoceros silvestris
CAGGGGCGCGGGACCCCGGAGTGCGCCCCCGCGGGGTGTCAGGGTCCCCCTCGGGCCTGGCCAGGATCGCAGAGGGGCAGGAGATGGAGTGAAATGGTTTCCTAAAGGCCAGTCTCCTTTTCCTGCTCACAGAACAGCGCCTGGAGGTGCTGGTCGCCAGCGGCTGAATATGAGCCCACAGAGAGCCCACAGGTGGCCAAGAAGGTCAACAGCATCCTGGCTTGTACCAGAAATAGTGCAGCCAGCAGGATCAGGGCAGAGATCGTCCCCCTGTACTGGGCACTGGGGAGGCTGCCCCTCGAGTCCTGGGCTCAGTTTTGGACATCTAACTTCAAGGACATTGAGGTGCTGCAGCGTGTCCAGAGAAGGGCAGTGAAGCTGGTGCAAGGTCTGGAGCACAAGTGCGCTGAGGAGTGACCGAGGGAGCTGGGGGTCTTTAGCCTGGAGAAAAGGAGGATCGGGGGAGACCTTTTCGCTCTCGACAACTCCCTGACAGGAGATTGTAGCAAGGTGGGGGTTGATCTCTTCTTCCCAGGAACAAGCAACAGGACAAGGGGAAATGGCCTCAAGTTACTCTAGGGGATGTTTAGGTTGGACCTCAGGAACAATTTCTTCCCCGCTGGGGGAGAACCCAGGGCAGCGGTGAAGTCCCCATCCCTGGAGGGGTTTAACAGAACAACATGTCATTGTGGTGCTGAGGGCATGGTTAGTGGTGACCTGGCAGTGCTGGGTTAACGGTTGGACTGGATGATCTTTAAGGTCTCTTCCAACCTAATGAAATGTCATGTTATGCCCTCGATGCTGTTCTTATGGCCTTGAAGCTGCTGTGGCACTCTTTGCTGGGCAGCTGCTTGTTTCTCAGCCACTTATCACCGGTGGAAGTGTGCTGACAAGGGCATGGTGCCTCAGAGCAGGCAGGTAGAACAAGGGCTCCTGGAGCATCAGGACTCCAGCACAAGGTCCTGCCTGTGCACCACGCAGTCCCAGCGAGCTGCTCCGCACCATCAGGCGCTATGTGGACCTGCCACATCGCTGCCACCCAGTGGCAGCCAGTGCAGCTACGGCCGGGCCGCCGGGGCCGGGCGCGGCG
>NW_010413505.1:1235-22513 GCF_000710305.1 Buceros rhinoceros silvestris
GCCGCAACATCCCCAGACCTTGAGCAGCAGGGAGGAGAGCTGGCCCGGGGAGGTGGCGGTGACACCAGTCTCTTAGGAATGGAACAGTCCAAACGGAGACTTTGTCAGACTCTGCTGTGGAAGAGCCTGGGGGGCCCGGGCCGGTGGGGTGGCTCTTACCTGCCCCTGCCTGCTCGGGGGGCACCTGCTGCTGTCGGGATGCTGCTGGGTTTGGGTTTTTAGATGAGTGTGGCCTGGTGGTGCTTGTGCTGACTCCTGCTTTACATTTCTCTTGGGCAAGGACTGGGACTTCTCATCTTCCGGTGTGTTTTCTGGGCTGAAGATTGACCCTGATACTTTAGTACAGCAGCTCGACTTGGACTCCAGGAGCATTGTGTCCTCCAGAACAGGTTTGTTGTTGTACTTTGGGTGAGTGCCGCGTCAGGCTGTGAGCAAAGACAGCGGGGACCGTGTGTGCGGTGGCTGTCAGAACAAGCCCAGGAGAATGGAGTGCAAACCCAGCTGCCCGTGTTCCTGCAGGGGCTGGGGGAAGTGGTTTATGCTTGGGGCTGGAGGAGGCAGAATGGCTTCGGGGGGGCTTGGTGCTCCCTCAGTGGGGAACTGGCTCCAGGCTGCCTGGCAGCTGCTGTGCCCCGGAGCCCCCACCTGTGGGATGTCCTCATGCGACCTGGGGGACAGCAGAGCCTGGGCTGTGACTCGGGCCCTGGGCTTCCCCTGTGGCTGCTCTTGCCTCACCAGCAGCTGCCATCCTCACCCCCGTAGTTGGTTATCAGGGCGCTTGTGGTGCCCCTGCAGGGCTTCACCCAGGGCAGCCTGATGGCTGCCGGTTCTTCCCTCCTGTCCTTTGCTGGTGCCAGGTCCATGGCCCCATGGCAGAAGAGTCCAGCTCGCCAGGGAGTGAGAGTAGGCACCGGGAGGAGGTGATGGAGGCTCTTCTAGTCCTGCAACAGGGAAACGCTCCCTTAAGTTGCGTAGGGGCAGACAGAGCTTTGTATCTGAAACGGGGTGTCACCTCTAGATGGGACCTGGTGGCACAGCAGCCTGTGCTGGAGCAGAAGGTGCACGTGACGCCCAAATACCTCGTTTGCGAACTTCGTTAGTCTCTTCTCTCCAGGCAGATGAGTTCTGCTGCAGTGACTCTGTTTTCCAGTCCAGGGCTGGAAACAAACCCAGTGACCCCCCAAGTGCCAGTGGTTCCTCAAGCAGTGGAGCGTGGGTCACCTTCGGGCACAGAGCGAGGGGATGGGCAGGTTGGGTGCAGATGCTGTTGCTGGGGATGTTTGCCCGCTGCGCAGGAACCCGTGTGCAATGTGTTGCTTCCAAACCATGAGCTCATCATCGTTGTTCCCCTGCTGGGAACAAGATGTGTGTGCGTGTGTGACCACAGCCACCTCTGCCATGGGACGGACCGTGTCCTGGAGGGCTGGCAGCAGAGAGCCCGGCCTGGCAGGGCAGTCTGGGCTGCGCGAGGCTGGTTTATGGACAGACCGTGCTGCTGGGGCCTGGCTGTGTTTCACGCTCTGTGGCGCTGGCTTCCTGCGACCCGGTGCTTTGTGCTCCTTGGCCCTTTGCAGATGATGGGCTAAAAATAGCTGTTCCTTTGGGGGCTCAAAACTGCCATTCAACGAGCAAAAAGCCATTTGATTCTCTGTTGTTAGATCTTCCCAAGCTGCTGCCCCTTTCTCCTTGTTACGCTCTGGAGCCTGTGGAGGCTTTTTCATGATGGAAATCAGTTCTTTTGTTGTGTGTGTTAATTCAGTGAACTGTCACTGTGCTGTGCACACAGTGGCGGACACCCTGGAGTTAGAAAGAGATTCCAGGTGGATGTGCTTTGTCTCCTGGGATCTCTGGTCAGCTGAGAGCCTGCTTAGAAATTCAGCTTGACTCTACCCCCACCACCCCACCCTTCCTCCCACTCCCCTTAGCTCAGAGCATAGGGCAGAAGGGTAGGATTCTCCTACACATTGTTATTTTAAGATTTAATAGCAAGACAAAAACGTGTTTCTCTCCCACTTGCTTCTCAAGATCTGAGAAGGTCAAGTTGGCAGACTGTTGGTAGGTTACTCTCATTCTCTCCTTTGCTGTTTGTAGCCAAAGAAGATTTTTTTCTGGAGGATGCTCTGTGGCAGTGAAGAGAGCTGGTGTATTTTCCTTCTTACGTGTGTGGGTGCCTCACATCACCACCAATGCCTCATAGTAGCGACCAGACAGAGAGGAGACTTCTCCCTCTACTTTTTTCCCCCCTTAGTTTTCCTCGGTTTATGATGTGACCAGCTTTTGCTGCTCTTTTGGCTGCAGTTATTGTGAGGGAACAGGGAGAAGGCTGATACATGAGTTGGAAAGTTCTACATTTACAGCAGGTTAATGTGAGTGGTGGTGCGTGCCTGTGCAAGTGTGTACTGGGGCTGAAAGGAGGTAGAAAGAGGCCCCTTGTTTTTGGAAGTTAAACTGGTGGTGTTGGTTCTTGCCATCTGAAAGCCCCATTTCTCTGAGGATTTCTGAGGATTCCTCGTGCCTGCTGTGGAGGCTGGGTGACCTGTGGCAGTATCTGCTGCTCTTGTGATCATGGTCTGTTTGTGTACATCTGACACAAGACTGACTCAGTGTGCTGCTTGTGATCAGTGCCAGGTGTCAGTTTAGGCTCTCCTGGCATCAGTAATTCTTGTGGCATGAGAAGGATAGGGTGGAGCTGTGATAAAAAATGTCACCAAAATGGGTTAATTTTAGGTGAGTCTTGGAGGTTTGGTGCTAGAAAGGCAGGGGTCTCAAATGGAAAGTGTTTTAGTATGAGGAGCTCTGAGCCATGTCATACGTGAAGCAGACCTGCTGCAGCCCTCCTGCTCTGCTTCTTGTCTTTAATCATTACTTCATCTTAACAGCGGATTCCAGATGATTTCCACATGGTCATAGGTAACAAAAGCTGGCAACATCACTGTGAACACTGTGGTGAAGTCCAGGAGTTAATTGCTTGCTGAGTGATTGCTTCCTATCAGCGCAGTTTGCTTGGCCCTGATGCAATGTAAATCAAATGCTTTGCCACAATCTAATCCCTACCAGGACTTCTGTTACTAGTGTGGGTGAATAAATCTTGTCTGGATGAGCCTCTGAGCGTGGGAATTAAATATTTCCAACTGAGTCAGAAATAATGGCCTGTCGTGGGGTGTGGGGGGGTGGGTGTTGCCTCTTTTTTTTCGTTTTTCCCTTTAGCTTTCCTTCCTAAGTGTTTGCTCCTTGAAGTAAGGACCTCTTCAAACATGGCTCTGGCAAACCGGTTGCCTGGGAATGTAATTTTTTTTGGAGTGGATGATGAACCAGTTGTGGAATGATGTAAACAACTGGACTGGCAGCTTCCTGCTTTATTTTCAGCTTCTCCAGAAGGGAACCGTGACGAGATGTGTTGTTGAGAAAGCAAAAGTGCAACAGCAGCAAGTGCTACTTCAGAATTGCTTGTAAAATCTTGTCTTGTCACCTTGATTTCTGAGGTTGTGGCCAGAGTAACTTTTCCTGCAGATTGCTCTAGCTTCTCTTGTGCCACTGGCGAGCCAGGAAAATGGGAAACGGTAGATTAAAATGGTTTGCTGCCTCTGGTCCTAGACCAGTTAAGAGTCCTTAAGGAAACCATAAGGTCTACCAGAGGGTAGGTTTGGATTGGACATAAAGACTTTTTTTTTTACCCTGACAGTGGTGAGACACTGGCACAGGTTGCCTAGAGAAACAGTGATGCCCCATCCCTGGAAGTGTTCAAGGTGAGGTTGGACAGGGCTTTCGGCAAGCTGGTCTAGTGGAAAATTAAAGGGCGCTTGGACTAGATGATCTCAGAAGGTCTCTTCCCACCCAAACCACTCTGTGAGTCTATGATTCAGCCCTGAGGTGGTGGGCACAGAGGACATTTGCCAGAACAGAGGTTGTGCTGGGTCTTGCTGTTGCTGAAGTCTGTATCTACATGATATGATGCAAAGCTAGAGGGGAGTTTCAAGCATGTGTGCTGCAGCGTCTTTGCCTTTCCTGTTGTATCTTGAGAGCTTTTGTCCTCTGATGACCGGGACTGACCTGCAACACAGGTTCTTCTGTCACTGGCATGGAGGTGAGCAGAGGAGTAACTGCGCTAGCAGCTGTCACCAGTCTTGTGTTTATTTTGTGCAGGATGCCTCTCTAAAGCTGTTCCCCACTGCAGCACTCATCATATGGGCTGAAAACGGTTTGCTCCACAAACTGCAGGTGACAGTGAATGGCCTGCAAGGAGCGGCTGCAGCCTTTCCAGTGTGTGTGGAATGTGGTGTGCTGTGCTAGTTCAAAATGACAAGATGTTCCGGCTCTATCTGTCTTTGTTATTAGCTGCCCAGGCTTTGGTCTGGGTGAATGTTTGGAGTGTTCAAATGCTCTCCCATAAGCTGATGTCAGAGGTAGCCACCTCTGGGTAGGCTCCTCTGGCTGAAGCCACCCAGCAGACAGGAATAGTCAAAGCGCAGCCACCTTCAGCGCTGAGGAGTCTCTCCCAGGGCAGGCGTGGCTGCACACCTCTCCTTTGCATGCCTCTCATCCCCACCTGTGTACCTTCTGCAAGGTGTCCATGTCCTTCGTGTAACGTGCACAGGTCAAGGATGTGTCCTAGGAGTGGAACATGTAGGTCTCAGGTCAAACTTCCCTCTGTAAGCTGGTGTTTTCTCTGACATTGGATATGAAAGTGCTTGAAACCTCCAGTAGAAGAATTTACAAGAAAGGAAAAAATTGCCGGGAGAGGGAAGATGCTGGGCAGGGATTCAAGGTGGGGTAATACTCTTTACCTCTTCCCCAGCCCCAAGGTTAATGACTGGGCACCCAGAAATGACTGTGAAGGACACTGTGACCTCCAGGACTCCCATTCTTGGCAGGCCTCGGCCACCCTGTGCCCGGGTCTATGATGTCCGGAGGTAGAGCAGAGACTCTCTCACGGGCACCCCCTTGCCGTGGGGAAGGAGCTTGCGTGCCCTTGTGAGGTTGAGAGCTGTGCTGGTGGTGGCATGTGCCTCCGGTGGGGTCTCCCAGGCCAGACAGGTCTCAACTGAAGGGTCAGACAAAGTGTGTCCACAGGCAGGATGGGCTCACTAGCCTTCGGGCAGCCATCCTAGGAGAAGGACAACTCTGACTCCAAACCCGGGCAGATGGAGCTCGTTTAGCCCTTTAAGGCATCCCTCATCTAAGAGAAGGATACTCTGACCAAACCTACGACCCGAGGACTTCGCTGTTACCATCCAAGCTCGCTGGGCCCTGGCAGATGAACCTCAGGTGTAAAGGGTGGAGCCAGTTCCGCGCATGTTGCGCCTCACCTAAAAAATCCCCTGCGCTGGCCCGAAGGGTGCACTCATCGCTTGCAGTGAGCGTGGGAAAAGCCCTTCCCAGATCTTCGTTCACGAAGCCAAGCCATGATGATGATGAAGGACACTGTGTTTATTACCTGTCACCTGACTGGTGTGATGCACGCATGAGATCCTGAGCTGGAGCCTCTGGGTGGGAGGAGGCCGACTCTGCCAGGAGGCCCTCAGTCCCAGTGAGCCCCACACCATAGCTGGGAACATGGCTCTAGATAGCAGTTGACTGTACAGTCCTTCTTCCTTGCTTTTGGACTAAAAAGTATTTGGATTTTTACTACATCTTCAGGAGCTGCTCTTACCTGACAACACCAGATCACCTTGTAAGGGCAGTTTTGGTGTCTGGGTGTTTTTCAATGGGCCCTTACAGAATTGCTTGGTGTTTAAGCAGAGCTTCCGTAGCAGGTTATGGTATGGGAAGCCTCTCCAGTGAGGTCAGATGACATTGGTCTACAGGACACCTCAAAGAGAAGACAACTTGCCTCGAAGGTAGATGGCTCTTGTGTTGCTTCAGTCCAAAGGATGAAAATCACCAGGGCCTTGCTTCAAGAGTCAGTTGGCCATGTTCTGCAGCAGAGGTGAAGAGCTGTGGGGACCGCTTGAAATGGAGGACAGTGACCTGCTGTGGGGACTGCTTGAAATGGAGGACAGTGACCTGCTGTGGGTAGCTTCTGGGAGAATTTAGACTGGGAATCCTTCCGAAAGCTAAAGACACTGGTGCCTTAAAGGAAAATAATAACAATTTTATAAAAGGTAAAGAATCCACACTTCTTAAAATTAGTTTAACAATTTATTATCTGTGCAGCGTGGAGCCGGCTGTGAGAACAGCTGTAAGAAACTCCACTTTAATTAGTCAGTGCAATTAAAGGAGAAGAGCTAAATGAATGACTCAAACCTGCACTGCTTCAAGTGCTTTTATTTCCCTTCTGGAGACAGAGCATTTCCATGTGGCTGCTGCCTTCTGCCAGACCATGGGAATCAGTGGTCTTAGTATTTATGGAAGTAATTAACTTTTTTCCCTTCCCCTCTAGCTGTGGCTAAGTCCTTGTTCTTAAGATTATCTTTAAAAAAAAAAAAAATCCTCCAGTTAGCTAGTGGTCATGGATACTGAGCACTGCACAAACACAGGAACGTTTCCAGAGTGCCTGGATCTACCAAGATGTTTGGAGCCTGCTCCAGGGAGAGGAAGCTATTGGGAGTGGGAAGAGCCTGCAAAGAGTCTTAGGAGTTTGGAAGTTCTCACTGTGGTTTCTGTGGCCGCGGCTGGTGTGTGACGTTCGCTGCCGGCAGTAGTGGAAGGTGTGTGCCTGCCCTGGACCAGCCTTTATGCACTGGAGCTGGGTGGCTGAAGGGGAGTGTAGAGCTCAGTGAGGGATCAATTAGCTTAAATGTCTTTTCCAACCAAAACAATTCTGTGACTTCTTTAGTGAGGATTCTGAGGTGGTGCTCTGTGCTTTTGGACAGCCTTACCTCCTGGTAAAAGCTTGGTGCTCAACCATGTGCGTTTAAGTCAGATTTGTCAGTCTCTTGTGCCACGGAAGGGCTTGCTGAGTTTGGGGTCAGTGTATCCTCTTTGCCTTCCTGGTCAGGCATGATGGGGTGTAGCAGCTCGCATGTCATGCCACGTCATGGTCCATGTGATGATGATTCCCAAAGCTTTAAAAGGATGCTAATCTACCCTGGTATTCTCCTGCTAAATCAGTTTAAAATGGTCAGACATCCTTACTTACACAAAAACAGATCAGCCCCGCTTAGGAGAGCAGTGAAGCTGCAGTGTTACAGAAGAGGGTTAGCACTGAAATCCCCACTGTTGCTGGTCTAATGTTATAGCTTTGGCATAATTGAGTTATAAAATTATCAATGCTGCAAAGAGAGGAGGCACTGTTCTGCCCTGGTGGCAAAGATACCACCCAGCACAAGTCCCGTTAATGAAAACCTCTTCCTGGCCATGAGAGGAACAGCTTAACACTGTGAATTGAGAAATTGAATCCCAAGAGGGATGAAGGAGCGCTTGTGGTGAGGGCAGATTGACAGCTCTGGAAGTCAGAGCCCTTTCCTTGTCACCTGCCTCTGTACAGAGTTGTATTGAGCTGTCAAAAGTATTTCTGAGATATGTGTCCTGGGAGTTTAATATTTAATAGATGTTTTATTTAGAATGTTGGTAGAGGATGGTAGAGCGTGGATGAGATAAGAGATCTCCTTCTGACTGTCCCTTCTGACCTGCCTTGACACGCTTTTAGGATGCAGGAATAAGTCAGCCTCTTCACTCCTCCACGAATACCTGTGGGAAATGCCTGTGAGGAAGATTATTTTGCCTGGCTGTTTTTTCCAAGGACTTTTATGCTAAGCTTGTCACCTACGTGAAGGAGATTTCTGCTTTACCAAGAGAGAAACCTCTGCCCTGCTAATGTGGCTCTTACCGAAGTGTAGGCTGTGTAAATCTCTCAAGAGCTGATGTCTGTAATTCAGTCTAAGTAGGATCTGTAGCATTCATCATCATCATCATGGCTTGGCTTCGTGAATGAAGATCTGGGAAGGGTTTTTCCCACGCTCACTGCAAGCGATGAGTGCACCCTTCGGGCCAGCGCAGGGGATTTTTTAGGTGAGGCGCAGCGTGTGTGGAACTGGCTCCACCCTTTACACCTGAGGTTCATCTGCCAGGGCCCAGCGAGCTTGGATGGTGACAGCGAAGTCATCTGGTCATAGGTTTGGTCAGAGTATCCTTCTCTTAGATGAGGGATGAGCCTTACAGGGCTAAACGAGCTCCATCTGCCCGGGTTTGGATCAGAGTTGTCCTTCTCCTAGGATGGTTGCCCGAAGGCTAGTGAGCCCATCCTGCCCGTGGACACACTTTGTCTGACCCTTCATCTGCGACCTGTCTGGCCTGGGAGACCCTACCGGAGGCACATGCCACCACCAGCACAGCTCTCAACCTCACAAGGGCACGCAAGCTCCTTCCCCACGGCAAGGGGGTGCCCGTGAAAGAGTCGCTGCTCTACCTCCGGACATCACAGATCCGGGCACAGGGTGGCCGGGGCCTGCCAAGAACAGGAGTCCTGGAGGGGGGATCTGTAGTATTACTCTGTGTAAATTATCCTTTATTGGAATAGTAGCAGGTCTCGCTTGCCTGAGGTTTTGGTGTTTTTAATTATACAGCCTGTTATAGAGGCACAGGTAATCTGTAACCCCTCAGTTACAGTACTAATGGGGCAGAAGTTATAGTTACAGAAAAACATGATACTCTCCTGGAGCCAACTCCTCCATTCAGGCCACCACTGATTCAAGTGCTCACTTAAGAAATCATTCATAGTGCTGGCTCCTGTGCCGAGAGCCGTTCTGCTCAGGGGTACAGCGGTATTCTGAGAGTCCTTGTGAGAAATTTAGAGACAAAGGTTTTCTTTATGTTTGAGTAAAAATGTGTGCACCAGCTGAAGGGCTATCTGCCCACTTCAGTGCTTCAAAAGTGGTATTATCGATACTCATATGTGGCATAGCTGGTAACAGCAAGTAATTTATGTTTAACTTTTTAGTCAGGTGGCTTATAGGAAGTAAGTAAGTTTTGGCTTTTTTTTTTTTTTGAGCTGTGAATCTTGATGCAAATTGTTTAAGCTAAATGTAGGAAACAAGATTATGCAGGGATCAAATGCAGAGGATGCTGAAATATTCTGGGTTGTTCAAACTGCTAATTTGGACAGGTTTAGATCGAACTAGCAGTGTTCCGAATATGCCATGAAGCTAACCACAGAAAGTGGATCCTGCAGGAGAAGAACAACTGTGCAAGCAGATGGTGGAGTGAGGAGTGGCTGTCAGCTGGAAGGTGCTCCTGAGAGTGTGGTATTTAGTGATACTGTTAACAGACTCCAGTGGAACATGGTGTTTCAGAGGATATCCAAGGGAAATTGGGGAACACAGATTTGTTTCCTGGCCCACGGGACCTGTGTGCTTGACTGCTTGTGGAGGCCACGCAGAAAATAAGTAGATCTGCTTAAAGAACTTTGGCTTCTGCAGGTATCGTGGATGTTCACACCTGATGTAGCTGTGCATGCGGTGCTCTGGGCTATTGGCTTCTGTCACATTTCCCAGCACACGGCCTTTACAAATTTTTACTGGTGTCTGTTTTCCTCTCCTTCCTTTCGAAATAAGGATTATTTGTAAATTCAGGTCACTGAGTGTTCTTACATAACTGGGAATGGGCTTCTTTAGCATGGGTAGGACATTCCCAGCTGCGACGGGAACAGGCTGTGTCTGTACATACAGTAGTTATTGCGCAGTGCGCTTTGAGCTGGAATAACCTGGTGTGCCCATCAACAGGGAGATGGGGGAAGGCTGTTCCGGGCTGCAGAATTACAGTTTTGAGTCAAAGTTGCTTCCTTCAGTGACATGTTCATCTTTTTTCAG
Organism: Buceros rhinoceros silvestris; assembly: GCF_000710305.1. Lineage (NCBI taxonomy): Eukaryota > Metazoa > Chordata > Aves > Bucerotiformes > Bucerotidae > Buceros > Buceros rhinoceros. Next base: position 10,982 of record NW_010413505.1, read on the forward strand.
GGAGGTTTCTGGCAATTGCTTTGGATTCATGCCAGTAATTTGTGCCCCTGGGGCTGGACTCGCGTGCTCCTCTGCAGCTGCAGGCACGCTTGTTGGGAAAGTGTATGATTAAAAAAGGGGTAAAAATGCTGAGCAGATAGAGGAGTAGGAAAAAAGAGAGTGAAAAACAGCCCTGTGAAGACCAGGGTCAGAGAAGGAGGGAAGTAGTTCCTCCAGTCACTGCAGCAGCCTGTGGAGAGGACCACGGTAGATAAGTGTGAGCAGGAAAGAGCAGAGACAGCAGCTCTGATGTACTGACTGTAACCCCATTCTCTGCCCTCCTACACTTGCTCGGGGGAGGAGGAAGAGGAGTTGGAGTCGGTAATGAAGGAGCGAAGCTGAGCCTAGGGAGCAGGGCGGTGGGTGGGGAAGGGTGTTTTAGCGTCTTGTCTTTTTCTCACCACCTGATTCTATTTGAATTGGCAATACATTAAATTAATTTTCCCCAAATCAAGTCGAATCTGATGATTGGCGAGTCATGTCCCTGTCATTTACCTCAGCCCAGGAGCTTTCCATCTTATTTTTTTCATTGAGGAGGATGAGGGAGGGAGCGGCTTGGTGGGCAGCTGGCCAAGGTCAGCCCACCACTTTACTGTAGCTCGGTAAAAGCGCCAGCTAGAATGGTGGCTCCGTGGCTGAATGTGAAGCATTTGTTGAGCAATGTGAAGCATTGTCCAAGCATTGTACAGGTCCAGAGACACCTTTGCATGAGAACTGCATTCCTGTGTTTGTCATCAACACTCACTGATATTTGAGTCATTCCCCCATGTTTCTGTTGTCCTTGTACACCTGGGACAGCATCATGACCCCTGTGGAAGGGAAGTGTATGGTCCAATTCTATATTACGAGGTTATGGTATTTTCTTTGCTAGTTTGAATAAAGAGATCTAACATGTTAACAGCATCCAGATGGACCCAAGGAAGGTATGTAGAAGGCGAATGCAGCAAATGTACTTTGGAGGTAACTTTAGAGGGAGGATGTCTCTCGTGGAAGCTGCAGAGGTGAGCTGGTACACTGGATTGTGTCCTGAAGGTCCGAATTAGGAACCACTCCCCTCCTCCCTCTATTTGGGTAAGGAAAGGGAGCAGAGCAGGACACGGCCATATAGTCATAATTTAAGCTCAGAAAAGTACAGAATGGGTCTGGATCCATGTGGGTGTTTCTTCTGCCTATGTGCTGTGCAGGAGATGCTGCTTTGCTCCAGCTGTGACTGCACTGTTGACAGCTCTGAGGCAGGAGAGGACATGCCTGTGGCAGAACAGCACTTACCTTTCTGAGAGCGCTTTTCACGTTAGATATGCTCATTAGAGGGCAGCAGAATAACTCTTTTTCTAGGTCAGTTCTGTATTTTGGAATGATATTTTTCTGCTTCACAGGACACGGAACAAAATTTTCCAGTTCCAACTTCAGTTTTTCCCAGTGCAATGAGTGTGTAGAACAGTGATGCTCATACAAAAACATATAAAATACGTTTAAGTATAAACAAATATGGAGCAGTTATAGTAAAAACTTGCTTCTTGGGAGCTCCTAAGTGTTGCAGGCTCAAATGAGATAGAGTTCCTCTAAGATTAAACCACAAATGGCTAGCACTGTATGTGGAGGAGCAGCCAAAGGGACGTTTCACAGCTAACTTATTTTTTGCTCGGCCTAATTCTTGTTTGACCTATATGTCCATATGCATCAATTGATTTGTTTCCTATACCCCAGCTGTTGCTGCTACCTTTTTCTGCTTGAAGAAAATGTTGAAGAACCAGAGTTGCTCCATCTGAAAGTAATCTTTAAATGAGATCTGATGGTACACCCCCCCGTCCTCTGTAATATAAATACTATAAATAATTATGGCACAGTCTTTAAAGGCTAAGCGAGGTGGGGATTTGGAGCCCAACATCACAATACTTAACTGCATGATTTATTATGTAACATTCATAGAAGAAGATTGTAGTGCTGTTGGACTTTGCAGCTGGTGTGTTTCTGACTTCAAAAAGAGCTGTGTAGAAATCCTGGCTTGGAGCAACTGTCTCCGGTGCACGTCTGATTAGCCACATCCTGCACGCTGTTGACCTCTCTGGGACGTGAGCTGGTTCAAGGCAGCTCAAACAGCAGGAGAAATGGGTTTTTCAGTTTTAGCAGCATCGGCCATTCGTTTCCAACAGATGGCTCTGATTTTGCAAGGTCCTCACTGGAAGCAAAACCTCATTAATTAGATGAAAGTGAGTATTTCAAGAGATGTCTTGAGAATCTTGGCTGAATCTTTCTCTTTCTGAAGCCCCTTGGCCTCAGGTGGTGGAGCGTGTGTGAGGATTGGCGGGGGAGGACACAACACCTTCCTTTCTTTCCCAGAATGTGTAGGGTATTTTCACAAGGCATCCCACGGATTTCCGTATCTCCCTATCCAAAGGGGCACAGGTCCACCCAAAGGGTTGTGTAGCTCCTCAGGATATAGTAGGTGCCATGTGTTCATCACATGGCTGGGGGCTCCAGCACAGTGGAGTGTACTTGACTGCTGCTTTCTGCTCTACATTATTTTTTAGGATGGCAATATCCTAGCCTGCAAACCACTGAAGTGGAACAGCCTTCTTGATACTGGCAAGCATTGTTCCTGGCACAGTAGAATAGTCCCCACAGTTTGATCAGTCCCACCTCCTGGAGAAGTCCAGATTGTGCTTTGCACTCTCAGTCTGGGATCCACTGGGAAGCTGGCATTTCTTCACGTCTTCATTGCAACACCTCAGTGAAGGCAGGACTAACGGGAATGTCCTCATCAGGAAAGGAAAGCTGAGCAAAGCCAGAAAAATGTCTCATAGCTTTTGGCAGCTCTTGGCCCATTAGGTAAAAAATATCCTGTCAACAGAGTGAAAAGATTAAACTCAGTCTTACAGCAAGTGAGTCGTGCTGAGTCTGTAGGCGCATGACACGTGGATCTAAACCCATTTGATGTTTGGTCCATATTAGGAAATGAGCAGGCACAGTGCTGATGCCAGCAGTCCTCCTCACCACAAAAAAATACTCGTCCTGCCAGCATCTCCTACACAACGTGGTCTTTTCTGGCCCTTCTTGTACAATGAAAGTCTCTCTCTTGTAAGAACTAATACGATATTTTGTTGGGAATGCTGGTACTCACGGTAGGTGTGTTTTGGGCATGGTGAGCTTAAGTATTGCCAGATTGCCGCTTGGGAAGCGGGGCTGTAGGGCTTTTCATTTGAGGAACACTTTCTTTACAGGAACAATGCCAGATCGTGTTTGCCTGAGAGTCTGGGGGTGCTGAAGCACAGAGAGGTGAGGGGACAGGCAGGTCTCGGGGTTCTCTGGTTTAGTGCTGTAGTCCCAGACCTGAGAAGATCAAGGCAATGCCAAATGTCAGGCAACTCTGAAAACTAACAGCAGGGAGAGTCAGAAAAGCACGTACTGTGGTTTGATCCTTTCCCACCCCCCGTTACTTGTTTTAATGACATGGGCATTCTTGGAACACCTCCCTCCTGGCAGCTGCTGATCTCGTTGCTGCACTGGGTGGATGGGGCTGTGGTGAGAGCACCCATTTGTGCTAATGCAGGCGTGGTGTAAATGCTGTGCAGCAGCGCGTGCCGTTTGCTGAGGCTTGTTATTGTGTGTGCTGCTGGCAGGGCTTGAGAGAGCGTGAAGTACAAAGTGGCAGAGTTTTTTTGCTTGCTTAAAAATGGGTTCTACCAGGAGAATGTCATTCCAGGATGGCTGGCTGATCCTGGCCTGCACGTTTCAAATAAAGAGAAGGGGAAGAGGTGATATGATGTAGAATAAAATAACCTCTGCCTTTCCTAGAAGGGCCCAGATACTGATTTTTCTTTTTTCAGGATTTCATCTTTGTTTAATTGAGCCAAGTGGGCATAATATTGGAGTCAAGTGGCTTGCTCTAGTTTAAGGCTTGTTTGAAAAAAGGAAATTGTCTTGTGTGAGAATCATGGTGGGAAAGGCAAAGGATCCCCAGCAGAGTGGTGAAGACCAGATTTGACAGGAGTTGAAGAATGCTGTAGGAGGTCTGTAGTGAGGTAATGATCACAATGGTCTGTTGAGGGACTCAGTAAAGCTGCAGAATGGAGCCCATGTGTCCCCTGGAGCCAAACAGAAGTGAAAGGTAGGGGGATGTAGGGCTCTCCAAGGGGGAAGATGCTGTGGGAGTGTCATGTGTTGCATAAGATGGCAAAGGCAGTGATTGTATTCATGCCTCGGGGCTTTTGGGAGCCCTAAATTGTTCACCGAAGCAGAAGAGCCGTTGAGACAGCAGAAAAGTACGGCAGCTACCAGAAGCGTCGGAGGCTGAAGAGGCGGCGAAGCAGTATTTTGTCCAGTTCCATTTACAGGACAGTCCATGTACCCATCAGGAGGGAAGGAGACTTGAGGTGCTTGGGCACCTCCTAGAATGAGTGTTTCCACAGGTTAGGTTCACTGGACTGTGTAATCCGCACCACCACCACAAAAAAACCAGTAGTTCACTGTGCCATGTTTGAATGCTCGAATTAGTAAGGCCTTTTCAAGGTTCAAAGGGCCAATATGATCATAGTCTTTATGCAGACACTGAATCACCTTTCTCTGTCGTTTAAGGGCTTCTGCTTGGCTCTTCTAGTCTTGATCTTGTGGTGAAGCGTTTACTTATCAATGGTAGTCAGTTTTATAATGCGACAAAGAAAACATTCAGCTTGTTTCTGAATGTACCTTGCAGCCCTTTGAGCTGAGAGGGCCGTGTGCTGCTGTTGGGCAGGTGAGGGTATCTGGGTGCAGCAGATGCTACCCAGCTTGAGACTGGGGTCAAGATCTTTCTCCACACCATCACAGACCAGAGTAGTGGAGATTTCATGCCCTGTGCTTCTCCAGGTGATTATTTGTCTAGCTCCATTCCTCAAATGCTTTCTAGTTTTGGAATCTGCTATATGTGCTCCAAAAAAAAAAAAAAAAGGAAAGGGGAAGGATGGGCAATGAGATTCCCGCATGTCATTTGTTGCCCAGTTGTGTGTAGGCAAGCTGAATGGTGATTGCTGGCTAGAGGTCAAATAGTGCCTGTTGCAGACAGTTTGGGAAGCTTTCCTGGATATTCTCACCCTCCTTCCTACTTTGCATTTACGTTAGCGTTGCAGTCCTCTGTGCGTGCAGCAGTTTATAAAGCCACTTACAATGCAAGTGGTGTTGGAACTGACTGATCAAAATGTGACCGGGATCGAGCTAATAATTCTTAGATTATGTAAATAGTGGAAGTCCGCTGACATTATGCAGGCGGAATTGTTGAGCTCTTTTCCATGTGTAAATCTTAAACTATCTTGTATATGTTGACTAAGCAGGCTATGGGGTAAAAGAAATTGATGTGATTACATTAAATATACGACTGTTTGTGGTAGAAGATACAGTTGGATTTCTGTTCCCTTGGTGCTCCCAAACTGTTCGGTGTTTGGGTTTCCTGGTGTACAGGAGCAGTGACAGCTGCAGATGGTGGGATTAACTCCTTGACGTACAGTTGTGCAATAGATAGGACAGTGTGGGGAGGGGAAGCGCACCCCACTAATCTGCCACAAAGACTTAAAAATCAAGGGCAATGTCTGACGTGTGATTAATTTTTTTCATTTCCTTGTCAATGCATGGAGTGTTGGCAGTGAGGAAAAAAACCCATGCCATGGAGAGCCTGAGACGAGGCATGTTAAAGAATCCAAGGAAATCTGCCAGGAAAGGAGGATTAATCAACGGTTAAAATATCCTAGTGGAAGCTCTGCTCTGAGTAAGGTTCAGAGTAATTACTTTGTGAAAACTCTGATCAGAGCAATATGGAAGTGCCTCTTGAAACTCCGCTTCTGCTTTCCTTTCCGCTGGTGCATAGGTATTGCCCAAGTACTTTGAATGCGTAGAAGGTGCTGCCAGGGTTCACTGAGCTTCTTAACACAGGTCAAGAGAAGCGCACGTGCCTCACCTTAACGGAAAAATCCATCAGCCAACCTGGCTCTGTGAGCTCACAGCAGTGTCGGCAGCCTTTCAGAGCTATTGTGTTCATCTGTAGATCAGTTCATCAGCGTGGATGCTGAAGGTGTGGAATATGAGCAGTGATTAAATGGATCAGAGCTTTTTTGCTTGGAAGAGATGACTGAGAAAAGAGGAGCTGATGAAGTTTAGTAAAATATGATTGCCACAGAGGTGAAGACAGATTAAACTTGTTCCCAGTCTCTTCTAGTGAGATAAGTGGAAGAAATAAAATTAAACTAGAAGATGCTGGATTCAGGATGGGCAGAGATCCTTCAGAAAAATTGCAGTTCAGTTGTAGGACTCCGTGCACATAAGTATTCTGAATTTCTAGTACCCACATGGGCTTCAAAGCAACTGGTCAGATCCGCCAAAATAAAAATACATTAGGGGTACTAAATACACTCACTTTATACTTGGGCATTCATTGCTGGCCCTGTTGGACGTGTGGTGTTGGCTTGCATGAAGCTTTGGCCAGGCCTGGAATGTTCTAGCTCAGTGGTACTATTTACTAGTGGTAAAGCTGGTTGCCAAGGCTCAAACTCAAGTCCTCAAAGTGCCTTCTGTTGAAGCTCTGGGAGGTTTCCATGTGTAGCTCCCGCAGTGATGGTTGGCAGGGTCAGTGCTTGCTCATCAATAGCGCAACAGGCAAGGGGGGGCTGGTCGTGGCTCTTCCCAGTGTGCATTACGCTGGGCTAGCTCCATGGGTGTGTCATCTCTTGGGGCTTCCGTTGCGTTCCCAAACCTGTCCTGCGCTTGGCAGGTGATGTCGTGTCTCCTGACTTGTGTAAATGCTTTAATCACACCTGCGGCATAACTGGGCAGCTGGATGTGTAATGCTGCAGAGGGGACTTTTTTATTGAAATGCATGGGCTGCTAAACTTGAATTATGCCAACTGATCAGTCTCTGGGGAGCCTGGCACAGAGGAGGTATTCAAATGAAAACCACCAAAAGGAGAGAGGCAACAGGCCTCCTGGAAACGTGTAAGGGGAATGTTGGAGACTTTCCTGTATTCATCGGTTCTGCTCATTAGGATTTGTGTGTGGCAGTAATATCTGTTCCTGCAGCAGTTCGAGGTACTTAGTTGCCATGCGCTTCACAGCAGTGATGCTCATGTGATCCTCTGTGCTGCGAAGGGGTGTTCCCTCCAATGCACAGCTCCAGTGGCTGGTCTTTGTCTCCTGAAGCTACAGACCCTTACAGCTGGGGCTGGGGCCAGTGGGGTACAAGTTAGACTTTGGGGTTTTTTGACCCTTCTGTCTGTAGTGGAAGTGGCTGAAAATTGCTAAATCTGCCCAGTCTGTGTTGCACTCGATACTTAGCTTTCTTCTCTCCTGCACTTCCTGATGGCCTTCAGGTCTGTCACGGAATTGGTGAAGGGAAAAAGAAAAGGGAAGGAAGTTTGTCCACTGTATGTGGCAGGAGTTTGCTGGCAGTGCTGTCTCAGGTCAAGTACAGCAGTGCAGTACATAGCCTTTCTGTAAGAGATGAGGCATCTGTTCCATGTTTCTTGCTTCAAGACACCGTGTGCGGGTTTTGGATGGAAAATAAGGTCCATGGCCAAGACTGGAAATGTCCTTCAGCTACTATAGCACGGGAGAGGAGAGATTATGGTTAAACAAGCAAACAGGGCAGGAATATAGTAAACAATAGAAATGCTGACTCTGCTGGCCTGGGAAAAAGGGTAACCTGAACCCAAGTGGCTGGAAGCAACTGTTTGGAGGCTGGGGAGAAAGCTGCAGCAGGGATCAGTTGGAAAGGGCAGGGACTGATTGGATTAATTAGGGCAGCATGGAAAGGCAAACCCCATCATCAGTTACTCATGCACTACCTGAAAGAAAATAAGGTATGGCAAGCTCTTTTTTCTTCCTCTGTTGTTTAGTCTTGCCCAGGATCAGGCACTAGGGATTCCTTAGTAGAGGCTTGGACCTTCTTCTTGCCCCTTTGTCACAGCAAAGGATGTGTCTGGTTAACATCGCAGTGTGGCCTTTCCTGGAGCTTTATTCTCTGGGCACCTCTGATGATCGGTCTCTGCATGGTGTGAAGTTTTAGGCTGTGAAGTCTTCTGCCCGAACCCTCCTTCTTACCTCACGCCCTTTCCTAATGCAGACTAGAGCTGTTAGCCCTCCCCTGTGTTTCTCTTCCCATTCTGTTTTCTTCTGTTCATTTCTTTTTTTTTCCAAATTCAAGCTGTTTCTGCTTATTTCTTGTAAAATTCCCCATGCACATTTGAAGGGAAGTTTCTGTCATCTTTAATTTAGTAGCCACATGCTCCTCTCTGGAGTATGTGCTCTGGGCCAAACTGGGCAGTGGGGTGGCTGATGCAGTACTGCTGGTTTTATGGGTTTACCACTGAATTTAACGGCACAGTTATGGGGCCGTAAGAGCTGTGCTACGTGCTGTGAGAGACCACACTATTCAGCTGTTAAGTAATCTGTGGGGAAGAAGAGAGGGAGGAGATGCTGTAGCAGTGTTCATCATAACTGTTCGACAGACAGATGAGGGCAATGTGGTTGAAGTTTGTTCTTCAGAGCATGGATCCAGGTTTGCCTGTTGGGAGTCCTCTGTGAGCTGCCACCCCGCCTTTACCTCCTCCTGACTAACAACATGGCTCTTCTGGAGGCAGACCTGAGGTGGTGTCTGAGCCTGGCTGGGAAATCAAGCCGCAGTGGCATGCCAGGTCCTGCCTCTGGTTGCCATGCCTTCTCCATTTCCTGGTGGAGCTGTGGCAGCTGCCTTTTTTTTGGCCGTTTGTTCTTCTAATTAGATCCTCTGGAACAGGCAGAACCCAGCTGAGAAATCTGTAGCCAAAAACATGAAAGGAGAAGGCGAAATTGGAGAGGAAGGAAGATTTTTCAGGCTGTTGATGAGCTGGTGATAAAACAATTCAAAACCTGCCAGTCTGATGTTGACTCCTGACCTGTTTCTGAAGCCACTTCTGTTAGGTAATCTCAGACTGGGAAGTCCATCCTGTACATTAGGGTGAGAATTAGCACTGGGATGTTTGATCAGGGTATTTGTTTCTTCCCCTCCTTGTCTCATGGCAGAAGTGTGGATTTCTGTGGTTCCCCTGGGTGGGGCAGCTGTGCCTGCAGGGTGAGGGTTGGTATGGGTCAGTCTGACCCTCGACAGTGAGCTGGGGCACCTACCTTGGCAATGCGGGGGCTGGACACAGGGCTCTCTGAGACCTTTGAAGCAGCACTGCTATGCATTTTGGTTGCTTGGTTTGAATAAATCTAAAAGAACCTTGAAATCATGATGTATTTCAAGAGCCAGCTTGGCCTTGTTGCTGCTTCTGACACAAACAAGAAGCTTTCATACCTGGGCTCCTGGCAGCATGCGGAGAGCAGAGGAGAGGACTGCAGAAATCTGCCTCAGAACAGATTTGTCTTGTGTCGGGGCGGGTCAAGAAGCTTTCATACCTGGGCTCCTGGCAGCATGCGGAGAGCAGAGGAGAGGACTGCAGAAATCTGCCTCAGAACAGATTTGTCTTGTGTCTGGGCGGGTCAGCTGATCTACTCAGAGTAACTTGGACACAAAGCAGGAGTATTCCCACATTGTGGTCCTTCATTTCTTTTTTTGTTTTTTTTTTGGTTTTTTTTAGTATGAGTTTAGTAGATCATTGAGGGTTTTCTGGTCTGGGCTCTGAAGGAAGCTTTAAACCAAAAAAATCTCCACTAATCAAACTCTGACATTGCACTTAATTTCCAGCATCCTGCCCACTGCTGGAATTACCAAGTCAGATCTTTAGGCCAGAGGTATGAAGCATTGATTTTCAGTTTTCTGTTTTTTCTCAGTGCTGCTACCGCTGAACTTCTTATTGCAACTAGATCTTTCTAACCTTCCCGCATAGCTTGTCATGGGTTGGCGTACCATGTCAGAACATACAGGTAGCCAAGCGGGCAATGCCATCTTTTGACAGCAGCCAGCAGGGAAAACCTGCAGGGCAATAGAGCAACATTTTCCTAAAAGTCCTTAGCTGGGCACTTAAAACTTCCAGCACCTAGTAACTATGATGAAAAATCAGCGAGCTGCAGATGCTGCCAGTGCCAAATACTCTGAGCCCTCTTGTTCCTCCAGCCTCAAGAGGTTCTGCAGACATTCCCTCTGCCCTTGCTGGTGAGTCCAGCTGGGGAACTTGGAGTGCTCATGTGCGTCTTTGTGTCAGGCTGGAATAGAGACAACAGCTGGCCCAGAGATATGTTGCTACCGACAAATTTTAACCTCTGTCTAAAATAGATTATGGGGTCCTTAGACCTTGGGGCTCAAGTCTGAAAGATCAGTCCAGCTCTCGAACAACTTGCTGCTGCTGAAGATGAGAAGGGCTGCTTCCTCCTATCCCTGCTCCTGGCCACGTGTCTTCCTGGCCTGGTGCTGCCTTGGTTTGGTTCAGCTTGCTAAACTAGTGGAAAGCTAACCTGGTGGAAGTGAGATGGTTTTTCTTTTGGAGGTGCACATCAGAGTTGGGGCAGGAGGCTGTGGGGGAGGCGTGGCGGTAGGTGGCTGCCCTTGCAGCACCATGCTCTTGGGTCAGCTAAGCTGAGCTCTCGTTGGCCTGCGCCTGGAGCTGCTCTCCGCTGGAGTCTGCCTGCTCTTGTCTCCCTGCCAAATTTCCAGATGTCGTGTGTTGATAATGCCGCTGGTATTGACACGGCTGCACGTTGCGTGTCAATCTTTCCAGAAGAAACAGCGCTGTCTCTGTCATTTAGGGAGATCGATTGCAATTGATTTTGTTTTTTTCCTCTAGTTCCATTAGAGACGAGCAATCCAATATTGCATCAGTATTCTCTGGAGCAGGTCAGCACCTTCCAGACCCCTTCCCTGCTCCCCGAACCACCCTTGAGCATCCTCCCAGCATCCCAGCAGAGTCTGAGGACTGCATCTGCTCAGGCGTTTGTTCCCCCTTCTTCATAGGCTTGGACCTGGGTGGGAGGAGACTTAGATTGCTGGAAACTTAGATTGGCTTTCCTCTATTTGTACTAGAAGGAAGTTACCCTGATTTTTAAATGTGAGGCCCTTGTGTAGAAGCAACTGCTCTCACTGTGCTGCTAGTGGGTATTTGCTGATGGTGGGAGCAATCCCTTTAACAGGAGGTGGGGTCTTGGCGTGTAGAGACCTTGGAGTGGGGTGCTCGAAGGGTTGCCTGCACAGGCATGTAGTGGAAGAGGCTGCTGGTGTGCCGAGAAAGCTGCTCTCCTGAACAGGAGTTTATCAAAACCAGTCAAGACTCCCTCTCTGATGCATAGCCTACCAGAGGTTGAGCACTGTACACCTCACGTGTGGCTGACTACACTTCAGCTCTTTGTCTGGCCTGGCATGTTTTTCTGGAATGTGTATTTTGGCGGAATCTCAGCTATAGACGCTGGAGCACTGTTTCTGCTTAATGGAAGGTCTTTTTGGGGTGGGAAAGCAGAGGAGTGACGTTTCACCTTCCTTGTCACACTTTTGCTGCTGTGCTCTGAGCTTAAAGGCAGACAGCCTGAGGCCACACAACTACCTGGACAGAGATGGTCCTTCCT
>NW_010413505.1:22622-23067 GCF_000710305.1 Buceros rhinoceros silvestris
CAGGGATGGTCCTGCCTGCTTATTGAGCATCCTCTCTGCTGCTGAAAAGGCTCCTGAGATAGCTGCTTGCCATGACGGTGTTAAAGGAATGCATTCACTCAGGGCCATCCGGCAAATCCCTTTCCTCTGGACTAAACTGGCTCCTGAGCTCAGGGTTCTGCACAGCTGGAAGACAACACACTTCAGATGCTAATTTAGAAAATCTCCCCAGGAGATGCAGGGAAACCATTGGCTGGGAAGAATAAAGCTTCAGGAGCTTTTGTTGAATGTCTCCCGATTTCACACATGTGCTTCCTTTGTGTCCTTGTATTTCTGGACACTTGTGAAGCAGGGAGGTCTTCAAGAGTAAATATCAGGCAGTCTTTGCCAAGTTTGGGCAAGTTCAAGTCCTTGTTACCATTGGAGTAGTGGCTGGCGGGGGGGAGGGCGGGAGGGAGGAAACCGC
>NW_010413505.1:23148-24728 GCF_000710305.1 Buceros rhinoceros silvestris
GGGGAATGGTGAGAGGCAGATACCAGTCTTGGGTGTTACTTTTGGGTCAGCTGCCCTGTTTAAAAAGTAGTAGGTTCAAATTTATCTGCAAAGCACTGATGGGCATGAGCACAGTTATTTCTGAAAGGGAAGATGTCGCGCTGAAGTACTTGATGCCCCTGTAGCAAACCAGAGACTGAGGAAGTAACAGTGGGGGGAATCCTCTCCTCTACCAGCTCTTATCTGCCTTGTGCTGTGTCTCTGAATGCTTATTGCTTCCTCACTGATGAAAGAAAAGGGTAGAACTTGCCCAGTCTGTGCCTCCTGTGCCCCATGGAGGAGAGAAGGCTGAGTGAGTAGCCTCTTCATGTCCCAGGCTGGGAACAGAGATGGTCCTCCTGTGTTCCTGAAAGCATCTCTTCTCCCTGTCTGCCCAGGTGGGCTTTCTGTGTGCTTTGGTTTTGCTGTGGCCGTCAATTTCCTGGCAGCCACTGTGCCTGTCTGTTGGAACACTTAATGGTGTCTTGCGGATGTCCAGCTTCTCTGAATATCCTTGTTTTGACCTCTTCCCTAGCTGTTCCTGCTTCCCTCCTGCCTCCTTCTCTCTGTGCAAGAGCTTCATCCTTATCTTCCTGTCATTTGAATCTGTCATTTCAGCCAGTTTTGGCATTGTTCTCTTGACCTTCATGGCTCAGTTCTTCCTCCTTCACTGGAAGGACATCCATGATGTTATCTGTCCTCTCCAGTCTGTGCACACTGCTGAAACTTCTCTACAAGTCCCACTTACTGCTGTCGTGATAGTTTTGTTCTTACCCTCAAGTTATATATCCACATTGTCTACTCCATTAAATTTCTGGCTGACATTGTTGTATTGCCTGGAAATACAATTAAGTATTGATCACAGTGCACTCGGCAGTCAAATTAGTTAATATATTAATTATGTGTAACAGCAGTGTGTCATTCCAGTAATGTTTGTAACCTACCAGCTTAAGCAGTGCTGTGTGCTTGTGAGAGGAAGGGCGTGGAGAGACCTGGTGCCCTGTGTTCACTTTCATTTTTGCCTTCTAATAGTTGCAAGTCCCTTGGCCAGTGGTGGTATGGGTATTGCTGTTTTGCTGGTGATGGTGTTTATTGCCTGTTTCTGCTCATTATTCTCTGCTGGACACTTCAATGGTTACTCCTAAATTCTCTGGTCTGTTGGAAGCCAGGCTGGAGTATTTCCAGTTAACATCTTGCCTTCTGGGGGCTTCCTGGAAAAGGCCAGCTCCTCCCTTACTCAGAGTGAGTGAGTATTTGTCAGGGGTTGACCTGATTCAGGAGTGGAGTAGCTGCTTGCTGGAAGGTGCCTTCCTCTGCCATGTGTCCACACTAAAGAGGGTGCACATAAATCCAGTTTCCCTAGAGATGCCCATTTAATTATCTGCTAGCTAATACACAGTTAAAAGACCAGGGAATTCAGGTAAATTAATGTTTTCTGGCATTTTGCATAAATCAAAATTTTAGATCTAGATCTTCCACTATGTGGTGCTGCAGGAGGTATTGAACTACTGATGTTTGAAACTTTGCAAAGAACAGTGTAGTTGAAGGTAATCTTATTAGCA
>NW_010413505.1:24822-31308 GCF_000710305.1 Buceros rhinoceros silvestris
GCAGGAAGGGAGAGGATATCTGGGGGAAAATCTCTTTAAAATACAAGCTGGCAAGGCTTTGTCAGAAAGCATAGGAGTGTTTCAGTATTCTATCCCCTTAGTGAGCCATAAGGAGAGAAGCCTCAATATCCACGTGAATATCTCTTGTGCATGTATCTGTCTTTGTTGTTAAAACACAGTTTTTTATGCTCTATGGAAGGGGACTTGCCCACTGTCCAGATTGTGCCATGCTGTGGACTCCCTGGAGCCTGCTTCAGCGGGTCTACCTTGGCGGCCTCCATGGTTTGTACAAACCTTAAAAATACTCCTGAGGTAAAGGCAGCTCAGAATGACACCTCCACATGCCCCGGTATCTTGTTTTCAGGCAGCGGTGGCAAACCTGAGTCACTGCTTTACAGATGCCTGCTTGGAGGAACTCTGTTGCCAAGGTGACTTTTCCAATCCTGTGTTTTCAAGGGCAGGTCTTTTCTGTCAGGGAAGCCATGGATCTGTGCGTTCTCCTCGCTGTGTGTAAACTGAGGTAGACTTAGAAGGGAATGGATCTGCCCACACCATGCTGGCCAGCCAGGGAGGTGGTTGTGTCCTGTTGGGAAGCTGGGAATATCCATCTCTCTGTACTTCTAGTGCTCTTGCGTTATGGAAAACCAACTGGAAAGCAAACTCCTGCTGCACTGCATGACCCGTGTGTGTGGAGGCTGCAGTCAAGGGCTGATCTGTACAAAGCTTGTGCGCTCTGCTGGTGGCGCTGATCTTGCTTGAAATCATTAGCAGGCAAGGGTGGGGATGAAAAATCTTCTGCAGTGCTTCCCCTTGCCATGCCAGGAATGTCTGGAGTCTGGAGGAGGGAAGGCTTTGGGGAGACCCTATTGCAGCTTTTCGGTTCTTAAAAGGTACTCTGCAGACTTCTCATATCGAAGCTGTGACTATGTGTGTTAGTCACGCTTGTGCAAGAATCACAAGAATCACCCCATCACAGAATCTGGAAAGTGACATGGATGTTTAATTTTGGGTTTGTTTGACTTTAAGCTTGGCATTTGAGACTGCATGCTGGTGAGAGCTGAGGGCCCAGGCTCTAGAACTACCAGGGATTATTTTGGAAACCATTTCTGCAGAGAATGAGTGCTGGCCTTTGTGCTGAGGGGAACGAAGTTGTACTTTTCTGTTGCATGGAAAGAAATGTCATATTGCGTAGAACTTGAGAAAGAAATAGCTCGGAAGTGTCTGTGACAGCAATGAGAAGAGGATAGTAATGAGGTTGCTTCCAGTCCCAGCTTATGCCATGGCTGGCTCAGGCTGCAAATGCAGCGTCTCAAACATGCACTGACATCCCAGCCCCTTGCTTCTCTTCCCTTTGGACTGGGAGACCTTTTGTATGATTGGAATCTGCAGCAGCACTTGCTGAGAGCTGCCGGGCATAAAATTCAGTGTGATCACAGGTATTTGAACTGTTTATGGGACTGCACAGAATGCAAGTACATGCCAGAGGAAGCAAAGAAAAACACAACTTTTTCGGACGTGCCGTTACTTGGCAGTTGAGGATATCTTATTGGTGCTTGTGGAACTCCAGGATGCTTTTGGAGGTCTGAACTGCTTTTTGCCAAATGGTGTTTTTCTCTGACCAGAGGAGCATCTCAGGAGGGGGTGAGGAGTTGTATTCTTCACTGCCTCCGTGCACAGTGGAGGATCAGCAAGAGGGTACCCCCAAGTCTGCTGAGCACAGAGCTTGGTTTGGCTGTTTCTCACTGTAGTAATCCAGAATCCCAGAGCAAGGACAGCCAAATGTGCAAGCAGCAAGAAAAAAGGATGCTGAGTGGTACCACCTATGCTATTCAGGCAAAACTGTGTGTAAATGCCAAAATGTAAGGACAAATTAATTTAAAGAAAAAACTATTAAAAAAGGGTACTTTATGCATGCAAAGTTCCCAGAGCTCTAGTAGATGTCACATGGTTACCATTCACACCCCCTTGGGTCTGCTTAAAGGCCGGCTGTCTGACAGAGGAGTGCAATACTTGTTTGGCTTTATGGCTGTAGGCAAGTCCTCCTCCTCCTGTAGGTGCCAGCAGACACTTCCACGGCTGTTCTGTCTCCTGTGGGTGCTGGCTCATCTCACAGTGCTTTCCTGGTCAGGATGGGAGAAGCAGTACAGCCTGGCTCTGTCTGTCTGGTATCCTGTGTTTCATTCTCCCTCTTCAGTCTCACTACCTACCCAGTGACTCAGCAGGGCGTGCTGATAGTAAGTACACAGATTCTTTCAAATTTATATGAGAAACTTCCCCAAACCAGCAAAAGGTATGTGAAAAATGTGCCCTGGACTAGTGATGGGTCTGACCTAACATGCTGCAGGGCAGCAAATTGGCAGTAGGAGGAGGTAATACAGGAGAGACACTAATGGAGATTCATGAACAAAGTAAAGCAGAGGCCACATGGTTGTCCTGCTATCCCCCAGCACTTCTTCTGGGGATGTTTCTCCCCTAAGAAGGCTGCATGCTACAGAACTCGTGGTGAGGTATTTCTCCCTCTGACCCCACCATGTCTGTACTCTGAAACACTCATGTGTTTCATGGGGTGGATAACTCCTGACCTTTTACTAAGAGCAAAAAAGAACTTTTCCCAGGAAGGAGCCTGTGACCTGACAGGTCAGATGAGCTCCCTGTGACAGCCAGAGCTTGTCCATTGGGAGGCTTATGGTGATTTCTGGGATCTCTGTGCCATGAGCTGGTGCTGCCAAGCACCTGGCTCAGACAAAGCCTTTTGCAGTCCTCCTGACATGCTTGGTTCAGAAATCAGTCTTCTTCAAGACGATACCTCTTTCTGCCTTCCAGCTGCAAAAGTGGCATTAAGGATGGTGACACACTGAGTCTCCTTGAGCATCTTCTGTGTGCCTGGCTGAGAGTGACCCTGAAATGACCATCTCTGTGCTGGGGAAGGCTGCTGAGAGGGTGCAGGGGGAAAGACTGAGATTTCTGGAAAATGAAAAAGGCCTCAGCTGGAGGAGGTGCTTTTACCTTGCAGCAGGGGCTGAGCATGCCTGCACCGCTTAAGGCACTGCTTGGGAGGACCAGACTTTGTCTCTGGAGTTGCCTTTTGCAGACTCCAGTGCAGATTGTGACTTCTCCGTCACCTCCCGAGGGGAACTGTTCCCGCTTCAGATGGCATGTCATTTGTGCGCTTATGCAGCTAACTGGAGATGAGTCTCGACTCTTCTGCAGAGAGAGGTTTCGTCCCTTGCTGTAGTGGGTCAGAGCCCGGGGATGTTTACCAGACCTGACAGAGGCATGACCTTGGTGCGAGGACGTGAGTCGTGCTGCTCCTCCGGGTCTCGATGGGAAGCCAGGCTTGGAAGTAGGCTCTGCCTTGAATAACCAGGGGATGTGGAAGGATTGAGAATGCAGATCCCACTTTAAACAGGATGCCTTCCTCATCAAGGCAGGAGGAAAGCCTGAGCATGGCTGTTAATGATTAAGAGTGAACAAAAAAGATGGCACTTGTCTTGGAACATTAAAAGGAGATGCTGTATCTGAGGTGAAACCTGTCCTGTCCCAGCAGGGGCTGTTCTCTTCCAACACTGGTTCCTGAGACCCTGGATATCAACCCCCTGCTTCTGTCCTTGCCACCTCCAGGCCTTGTGCCCGCTAGTGACCCAGGCTCCTGTACATCTCTGCATCAGTGCTTTCTGGAGAAGAGGAGCTGGAGGTCACCCATCTGGGAACCAAGCTGTTGGGGGGGTTGAGGTTAGTGAGCTCCTGGGCTGACTCCAGTGGAGCACTGGCTCTGCTGGGGGATGGCTGGGCATGGCCTGTGTTGTCCTCAACTTTCCTCATCGAGGTGAAAGGATACCTTCAGTGGTTTTGCACTGGCCTCTGCCAGCTCACACCACTGCTGCGTTTGCCCCAGGAGGCTGTGAGTTACCATTTCCCAGGCTTTTTCAGTGGAGAAGGGCACCAGACAACATATAAGTGACATTGTGTAACTTAAAAAACCAAAACAACAAAATATAACCAAAACCAAAAACCACACCCAGTCTCTTATGCTTTTGGATCTGCTCTTTGAGTTTCTTGGTGAACTCTCCCCATGGCTGTAGGCACATGCTCTTTTTTGCTGCTGTTACACAGCTGAGGCTAAAATTAACACATCTGTTGTTATTTAACTTCAATTTATACCGGACACTGTTTTGCCAAAATATTATGTTTCAAGCAGCAACAGCTTTACTGTTACGTGTCATTGGAGTTCTGGGAATAATACTTAATACTACATGCTATTTCTTAATAGCTGATCCCAAAGTGAGGACTTGGGGCTTCGCTGCAGCTTTGCGTAGCAGGGAGCAGATGTCCAGAGCTGAAGGACACTCTTCTGCTCGTGTGGCGCTGTACAGGCATCGGTTTAGTTGTTATTTCTGCTCCTATTTGATATTTTTGCTCATGACCAGGTGGTTTCCTGGAACTGTGAAGCCTATGCTTGATTGTGGAGTCAGACTTAAATAGTGACAACTCGGGGCTCAGAAAAGCCTCTAGTGTTATCGCTTCAACCCAGTGCAGCTTCTTTCTGAAAGCCTAGAAAGGATAAAATGGGGACTTTTAAGGTAGGATTTTGTTTTTATCTAAGAAGTCCTTTATGAAAAGCAGTCATATATATATGTGTGTGTATTTTTTTTTTTTTTAGTCTAAGGAGTCCTTTACCAAGAAACCTCAAACTTTTGGAAGCCGTCCTCAAAAAAAAAATCTGTTTGTCTGCCGTGAAGGCAGGATCCTGAGTATTGCCAGGAGTTGTGTCAAACACTCCGTGTAGGAGGCAAAAAGCTATTGTTGTTTTTTTAATCTGTTTATATTTGAGATGGTTTGTACTGCGCACATCAGAGGGAAGAAAAAACACATCCTTACTAAAAGGAATAATTGTCAAGTTTACAGTATGTAAATTACCCTCAGCTAATGTGAGAGGGTTTTGCTCACCTTTTTTCTGTGCACAAGCTTTCAAAGGCAAGTGTTGTTAAATTAGATGTGGAATGGACTGGAGGTGGGGGACCAAAACCCTTCTGATTTCACAGAAAAATAATTAAGCTGGAGCTGCGCTCTGGTTTTGATCTCAGAGGTGCTGGCAAGCTAAATAAAAATAAAATACTACCTTGGGGACACTTTGTGCCGTTAATTAACCAGCTAAATTCTGCCTCCGCTGTTCTCCAGTGGGTTTCCAGCAGCTTTGGCACTTGGCATCGCAGCTGGAAGTTGCCAAACACAACTTGGCGCCTTCCAGCAGCAAAACCACCTCTTGATGGGCAGGGAGGGATACGTAAAATGGAGGTGTCTGGGGAGCAGGTGGTGAAAAAGGACAGAAACTGGCCACTTCGTGTCTGCTGGTGGCAGGTGGAGGAGGAACCCAGCTTCGCTCCCCACACCCCTCTGGCAATCTGCAGCTGCTGGCCCGGGTGCCGGACACCATCCCCAGCCTGTAGCGAGGCTGGGCTCCTGCCAAGGAAACAGCTTTTGTGTTTCCTTAAATATTCTGCTGCCGTTTCGGAAAAAAACCTCTAAATTGATGTTTTTACTAGAATTGGCCAGCTGGCTAAGTTTTTTTTGTTATTATTTTCATTAACAAATCCCACCAGGCTCTGTTTTCCCAATGAAGCAATGAGCATGTTTTCAGATGAGGGAGCAAATCCCCCCTGGCAGCACCGCCGCTGAGATCTGGGCAGGCTTGGGCAGGCAGGAAGACAAGTCCAAGGTGTCAGGGCAGCCCTTCAGAGAGTATTGAGGCATGATTTGCGTCTTGGCCTCTCATAATTAATCTCTTTTTTTTCCCTGAAACGAGGGGTGTTTGGGGCGGGGGTAGCTGGGAGGTGGTTATTGGAACATGCAGTTGGTTGTTTTAGCATCTGCTTTGATACCACAGCAAACAGATTGAGGAAATTTGTCCTTAATATGATTAGATGTTTGTCATTGCCTGGCCCCGTGTCCCATCGGGGCTGTCCTGGCCCAGCCTAGCAGGCTGCCTGTGCTTTAGGCAGGAGACTGACAAATGGAGAGCAGCATCAGTCACATACAAATTCTTGAGGATGTCCCTGAGCTTTGTAAATAAGTGATAGCTTCTCGGTGTGATTTTATTTCTCACTTTTTGGGTGCATTGACTGCAGTAATGTATTTCTGTGGGACATGAGGCAGCGAGAGCTACAGCTTTGTTCCCTATGTCCTCTAGAAACTCAAAAGATGGTGGTGGTGGTGGTTTGATTTATGGTGAAGTCCCCCCAGCCCCAGTGGGCTTCTTCTCACCTCAAGGCACTGAAACTACTAAATAATGATCCTGCTTCTGTTTAAATCATCCTGAAAGATTTACAGCTTCAGAGAAGTCATCCTCAGCAAGTTGTTTTTAGAGTTGCATCAAATTCCTTCTCCTGTTTCTTTTGGGAAGAAAGAGGGTATTTTTTTCTTTTCCAGGCTTAAGAATACGCCAGGGTGAGAGGATTGGTCTCTGGGAAGCTGGTTCTTCCATTGGCA
>NW_010413505.1:31403-52075 GCF_000710305.1 Buceros rhinoceros silvestris
CTGTATCAGCATTCCCAGCACATTTCAGAAGGAAAGTTGACTGAAGTCAATTTTGTTTTAAACACCGGAGATAAGATAAAATTTTACAGTGTCTGCAATGTATCTGCAATAAAAATATTTGTGATGTTATTGTACTTGCTATTGGATATCAGTGATGAGCAGATACTTTGGTATATTGTAGGTACTAGCCTTTTTTACAAGCATTTAGTTATCTGCTGCTCCTCAGGGCTGCCAGGGCTTGAACAAAATATCATGGCCTCTGCTATCTTTGGGAAGTGTCCAGCAGTGCATCTGTGTGCAGGAGCCAGGCTCCGTCTCAATGTCTTTCATTTCCTCTAGGTCTAGAAGAAAAAACGGTTCTTTCAAAAAAAGAAAAAATGAAGCTGAGGAAAGAAAGATGGCTACAGAGTAAGTACCCTCTGAAACACAGTGGTGCCATTGGCTGCATGTCTCTGTATGTGCTGGGCAGTGCCGGGGGAGGCTGAATGCTTCGCAAAAACCTTTGCATCTGCTCCCGAGCACATGGAGTGAAAGTCCCAGGTATTGTTTCTTGCACCGAGATTGAGTCATTGCCCCAAACTTCTGATCTTCCTCCATGTAAAATATAAGTGACTACATAGAACCTTTGTTTATCTAGATAGGACACCAGTGCTCATGTAGGCTTAGCGTGTTTCCCTATCTCTTAAAGCTCTGGTACAGGTATGACTAACTGTATAGTGGTGTTCCTCCTCCCTGAGGAGCTGTGGGGACCTTAGGGTAGCCTGGAGCTGAGCCGCACACAGCCACCAGCTAATCCCACAGCTCTGTGGTGAAAGCCTGCATTGGGCCCTCCTGCCCTTCACTGAGGGAGGGCTCTGGACACTTCTGGTTGTGTAGCTGCTCTTTTTCATGTGCCACAGGTCAGTGAACCCACTTCAGTCTGGCCTTTCTGGAGTCTGTGGAATACCAGCTAAACTGAACCAGCCCATGACAGAAACAGTTCTGTCTCCTGTGGGAAGTGTCTGTGTTTTCTCTTAGAGCAGCTCAGCACAGTAAGAGACACCCACTGTAGCAGAGGGATTCCTCTTGCCACCTGGAGCTGTTCTTGAGACAGGCTTTTCCCTTACACCTTCCTGCCCAACAGAGTTGCTGACAGACTGTGTTTGGGGCTGAGGGATGGGGCTTTCTGCCGCACCATATGCTCCCTGCTCCTGAGCTCTGACCTCAAGTCCATCAACCTGTGATTTCACCAGTTGCAGTGAAGGAGTCTCTGGCTGCTCTTACATAAAAAGCTGACAACAGCATGAGTGTGAAGGAAACCTCCTCCCTATCACCAAGTAACAAATTCCAAATGCCTTTAATGCTGCAGCTCTTGGTGTCCTTGTTGGGGAAACTGATATTACTATTAGCTGATGGAGTGAAATGAACTGGTATTTCCAGAGATGGAGATTTTTAAATGAAACTTGGCATTCAAACATCGTGACCTTAAAGAGCTGCAGTCAACTGAAACTCGTCAATTTTTATCTGCTGCAGATAACTGCCAATTCTTTGTGGGTTTTGTGGTCTTTGCCCCCAAAAGAGAGCCCAGCCTGGACTGCTGAAGTTGTTATCATTACATCTCTGTTTTCCTAAATCTTCCCAGGAGTTTGTTGTTTCTTCTTGTCCCAGTGCTGCTCTTGTGACACTGGATGCCAAGACCCTGAGAACTAAAGTTCAGCCCAGTAGTGCAAATGCAAAACTTGGAGATTTCTTCCATTCCAATAAATCATCTCAGCAGAGACTAGAGAGGGAAAAAAATTCTGTAATGCTTCAGACACTAGAAGTATGCACATTTAAAAATACATATATTGCATGGCTCCTCAGACGAACAAGACTTCATAGGAAAAGAATCTGGGATGTTTGTGCAGAATCAGGTGTCTGAAAATTTTGAGCACATGCTGTTTACAAAAGCACTGAAGTAGTCAGCTTCCTAAAGCCAGACCAAAAAAAGAAGTGATGCAGAGCAGCAAGCTGTGTTCTTGGCAGGGATTGCTGTGAGCAGAGGCGTTTATGATCCAGATTGGTCACAACATCCATGTACAGCAAAACTGCAGTTCATGGAAAACTGTTGCTTCTCATCTGAACTGAGTTGGGGAGAGAATGAGATACAGATACCGAAGGAGCCAGTACTAGCCAGCGAATTTGAGTCCTGAGTCGTTGGATGGAGGGGACAGGATTAGACCCAGAATCGCTGGTGGCATCTTGCATGCAGTCTGTAGGGTGTGACTGGTTGCTTTTGTGTTGCCACCACAAATACTTATGCTGATTTAGTCCTGTTGCTGTGGTTTTGCTGCTTTGGAAGCTGTTAACAGGCCTCCCTGTGTTGCCAGCTTGCCCCCTCAGCTGTTGGCACTGCACTCTACTATGTCCAGATGAGGAGTTTCTAGCTCAGCGTTGAGGCTCGTCCTCGCAATACGTGCTTTGTCCATGGCAATAAGCAGTCACCTGCTCTTCCACTGGGGCCTCTGCTTGGTGCATGTGGAGGAGGTGGAGTCCTCCATTGTCTAGTACCCCTCAGCGGGTTTCCAGGCCCAGGAATCACCTGGCAGAAGGAAAGGGAGCTCAAGGATCTTGCTGAACTTTAGTTGTTTCTGGTAGCATCATCAAGGGACTTCTGGGACAGGTTGGGGCGTCTTGGAACTCGGCCGGAGGCTTGTAGCAGTGCTGGTCTTTTGTGGGCTGTCCCGGAGGAGAACACATTCTGCTGGGGCTCACCCTGGGGGTTGCTGGCTCGCTAAGGCTGAGGCAGTTGCGAGACCTATTTCTGTGCCAGGGAGCCTTGAGGGCTGAGGCAGAAGCCTGCAGCTTCCAGTGCCCACATCCCATGGCTGAGAAGGAGACTGCTGTAACATCTGTAGAGCCTTATGTGCCCATGGCCTTGGGCAGAGCTGCTGCAGGGAGACTGGTAAGCATGGGCGTGAGGAAAAGCCAGCTGCCTCCGTGCCTGCACCATGGTGCAGTGCTTTTCTAAAGGCCCAGGCAGTCCAGCAGCTGGCTGCTTGAGCCCCACCACGAGTCAGGAAGGTGAGATCTGGACTTGGCCCAAACTAAGTAAACAACTGAAATTAAGTCCATCTCTTCTGCTTGTGCTAGGAGACCGTTGTTTCGTCCAACAGCGAAGCAGAGCTGGGGCTGTGACTGTTTAACGCCACGTGGAGCTGACTATTTGGTCTCTCCTTTCCCCCCTCGTTTCTGTCTTCCAATTCCGTGCAAGGTCAGCGTGCCTTTTTCCACCCCAAGACTTCTGTGCCCTGTTGCTGTGAGCAATGAACAGTATCCTGGCAGACAAAATCAATCTGGGGATTTAATTTCCCATTGCAAATGTCAGTAGAGATGTATATAGTTATAAGCAAACACAGCGAGGGAGGGAACTACCCAGCTGCATTATTTTTCAATCCTTCCCTGGTTTAAATCAATTCTAGCCTGTTGTTTCTGTAGATGGTGAAGCAGCCTATGAATTTCTTAGTTCAGGGGTTATCTCTTATAAACGCTTCCCCTTCCTGCAGTGATGTCTTGTTTCTGATTCAGAAATAGAAAGTGTGAAGCTGGCCAAGCAGAAGCAAAAAGCCGAAGCAAAGCGGAAAGCAACACCTGTGGTGGGAGACATGCAGCCGCTGATGGAAGCCCTGCCTGAGCTCTCCGACCTGGCCACAGGTGGCAGGGGCAGGAAGCTACCCAAGAGGTAGGCACTATTTCGGGGGATGGGGTTGGGGGTCGTGTGTTTCCTTCCTTCCTGTGGGATGAAGTGCCCTTCAGGTCAGCTTGTAGCTACAGGCAATGCAAGCTAGGTGCTAATGGTCAGGAGAAGAGGGCCTCATTCTCAACTCCATTTCATCCCTTTCCATGCTTCACTCATGGCAAGAAAAGAGCTTAAATGTGTCTTCTGAATCCACAGCTAAGAGGCAAACTGTATTGCTCAGATGAGACTTGGCATGCGACAGATGCCCTGGAAGCTGCAGGAGTGACACACAAACGTCCAGAGTGTAATGCTGCTGAGCTCACCTGAGAGTCTGGACTTGAGGAGTGTGGCCTGCCATTCCCTCCTTCCAGACCTCCAAACTTCTCCTGAGGCAGCTCAAGCCCTTTGAGCAGAGCTTTATGCTCTGACCAGACTCTTTGTTTGTGCTGTTGGCTTTCAGTGTGACTTTGGACAAGAACAGGAAGGTGATGTTTCTGTTCCCTTTGTTGCACTGAAAGAGAAAGTCTGTTTGTGATCCTCTGATACCCACGTATCAACCTTTCCAGCCAGTCCTAGGGTAGGTTCTGGTTGCCCATACATTTCCTTTTTTGTGCAGTGCTCTGCCTGACCATCCAGAAGCATCACAGCTGCACTTGCATCCCCCGGTGCAGAATGAAATCACTCTGTGTGCTGCACAAACGCCCGTCTCACCTCTCCAGTTGTTCAGTAGGCATTGGAACTAGAATCTCGTTTTGACCGTAGTAAGAAAGCATTTGGAGTAAAGAACAGCTAAGAGGGCGGCTGTCTGGCAAAACACCCTCTTCTTTGGTTGCAGATCACGGCTGGAGATACCCGCTTGTGACATGCCAGATACCCCAGAAATAAACTTTGACCCGGTGGGACACCCACCTACAGAACATGGTTGAGTTGGCATCTACAGTTGGGACAGCGAAGGTGGGAGCTTTGCATTGACTGATATCACCCAGATTGCCAGTGACAGGTGACATGCCAACCAAAAAGGAGATCCACCTGGTACTGGCATGGAGGAGCTGCAGTACTCTTCTTCCCCTTGCTGGCTTGTGGCTTCCTGGACTATGTGAGGATGTGTGTGCATAAGTGTTGGAAATAATCAGAGGAGGCTTTGATAGGATTTGAATCATTACATAAATGAAGGATAATACTCTGGTGATTTGTCAGTATTATTAATAAAAGATTAGATGCTCCAGGAATTTGATCTCCTGCTGCGTATGAGAGCATCACAGTGAGGTTTTTATTCTGTTTTATAATGAACGAAGGCAATGAAGTGTAATGAAACGGGGCTACTTACACGGTCCAAGTGAGCAAGCAGCGTGCTGGGGGTTTGGTGGGGAAAATTCAGGCAGCTAGTCTTTTGAACCTGCCAGAGCAGCGGGGCAGAGCTGTTCAGTGGAACCAAAAAGCCTTCAAAAGCACCAAGCCCTTCTAAATTGTGGGGTGGCTGAAGGCAAAAGTGGGCTGGCACAGCCCTGCACCCTCATGGAGTCCTATGGGGGAGGCAGTCCTGAGAGACCCAGCCTCTGGGGCGTGTGGTCTCCTTCAGCCTCGGGTGAGCTCCAGAAAGGCTTTTCTTTAAACATTTTCACCCTCTGCAGAGCCACTCGGCTTCCAAGGGACTGCCATGGTGACTCAGTGGCACACTTGGCAAGCCCCTGCTCTGTGACCATGGGTTGCCATCCAACTTGAGAAGGGATTTCTCTGTGCTTCCTTGAGTGATACAGGCAAACTGGAACAAGAAATTGTTCCTGTGCCAAGCAGTTAATGGACATGAAGGGAGCAGATAAGCTTCCTGCTCTTTCTGTGTCTTGCAGTGGATACAGCAGTGTGACAGGAGCTGCTCTGTAGCTGTTTGACTGCTCTTGCTCATTGCTGCTCCTCATGAGCCCTCAGGCCCATTGTGTAACTCTGGCAGTGCCGGGATGACCCTGGCAGGGACCAAAGGTTACAGGAGCAGCATGCAGGCATTGATCTGCCTGGTTGCCATTTGCTGCAAAGATGCTGTGCTGTGAAGGCTGCTGAGGAGCTTTGATCCTGGGGCACTGTATTAGGCTGAGGGTAAATCAGAGGTGATGGGGAAGTGGAGAGAGCAGCTTGGGTCCACCAGAACCCCCACTGAGGAAAAGTAAAATGGGCCGGGATGGGGAGACGGAGGCATGAGGAAAAGGAGCAGGAGCTGACTGAGTAGAGAGGGGTGATGAGACTGAGTAGCGTGAAGGAATATGGCACAAGGGAGGAGGAGGAAGGGAAGAATAGGGGAAAAAATGCAGAATAAGAGGATGGAGGGTAGTGGGTCAAAGGGGAAAATAGGAAGAGGATGCACTGTAACACTGCCAAAAAGAGACCAGATCCTGCTATCTTGAAGAGAAGGTGAGGGGCCGTCATGTTTCCTAATACTGACAAGCTGAAGGCCTCTGGGGCAGAGGAAGTAGGGGAGGCCATCGCCTCCAGCACCCACCAGGAAGGGAAAACTTTTCTGCAAGCCCTGGCCAAACAGAAGGGTGGGAGGCAGACCCTCATCTCTATTTGATGGCAAAAGCTGCATCTCTGTTGTTGTGCTTTGCCTCTAGCTAATTTGCAGCTTACTTAAACTGGTGATGTGCCTTTGTTGAGGACGTGTTCACAGGGAGAAAGGAATACGGCCATTCTTTATCTTAAAATATAAGCTATGCCTTATACCCACTGGAGGACCCGAAGCAGGGCTGGCAGCAACCTTTCTTCACTGAGTAACCATGGCACTGTCTGTAAGTGACGTCTGCTGGTGCTGAAGCTCTGCAGCACTGGTGAGGAATATGAGATGCGCAGTGGTGATGTGTGCCTCGCGGAGAGGAGAAGTTTGATGGGATCTGTATCAAGCAACAGTATCAGCTTGACCTGGAGGTTAGTGATGAGCAGAAAGTGATCTGGGATGACCAGTTCTAGAACTAAGTGATCCAATCGTTTTCTTCAGTACATTTACCTCCTGCCCATTCAGACCTCACTCTTAAACCATTGTCAGGCTGTGGCAGAAGTCGTCTTCATCTCCATTACTGTCTGGCTATGGGAGCAATTGCCTTTGAGGACAAATTTGATATTTTCTGGGAAGGCAGATGCAGAATCCCTGGACTCTGTTCATCTCCAATTTAGCAATTGCTAAATTACTGCTCCTCTGTAACACTCACTCTCTTGTTTTGTTTCTTCTCTCCACAGCCATATAAAAGCAAAGGCAGAACCAGCAGACTTCTGTCTGATGAAACAAGCTCAGAAAAGCCGGCTCTTGTAAGTACCTGGTTATCAGAGTGTCCGGTCCCTGCTGAGCATTACGCAGTGGTTGAGAACGGAAGGAACTTCTGGAGGTTATCCAGTACAACCCTCCTGATACTGTTGAAGCAGTGTCACCTAGACCTGGCTGCCCTGGACTGTGTCCACATGGCTTCTTGATATCTCCCTGGATGGAGATCACACAACCCCTCTGGACAGCCAAGCCAGTTCCAGTGTTTCAGTCTTGCACACCAGAAGGCCCTAGAAAAGGTGTCAGCTTTGATTTTTTTTTTCCCTTTACTTAGTGCAGAATGTCTGTGGGTGTCCTTAGTCCCTGTCAGACTCGGTCAACTCAAAATGGATTTGGTCTGCTTCTGCTGCTGTCCCATGTGGAATCTAAGCAAAGGTAACACAGGAGACTGTGCTTGCTCCTTGAGGAGTTCACTCTTCTTGTCTCAGTGAAAAGCAAGTGATGGCTTGGGCCTCCTGGGTATGGTCTGTGGGGTTTCAGGACAAACCCACGCCAACTGTCATCTTGTTCCTCCTGGCCACAGTTGTCATTTCTGGCTGTACCAAGTGTACCCTCTCCCTCTGTATGGTGTGGTTATCAGCCAGGTGGTGTGTCCCTTGTCTCTGCTCGCTGAGTTGGAGCTGCAGCATCCAGCTGTGGCAGAGTCTTTTAGGACACGAGGCCTATGTAGCTCTAGCTAATACCCTTCAGGTGTAGTTGAGGAGCTCCTGGAACTCCACATGGCTCTGTTAGAACACCTGTGAGATGATAACTTTACATGCCATACATGCCTTACGAGGGCAGCTGCCCACTGGCATCTGCCAAAGCTTTTCTGGTAAAATGAAGCACTAAATGCTTTTGAGTAATTCCTGGACTTGGTCTGGCAACTCCTTGTTCCTCATATCATCTGCTGGATATTTTATACTGCCACCAGCCAGCAAGAACTTCATTTCCTCTCAGCACAGCTCTCGTGGGGCTAGACCCTGGGATCTGGCAAGAGTTGCTTGCTGTGATCCCTGTTTCCAGGATTTCTGTCAGTCCTGAGCCAGTCAACTTCTGACTGAGGCTGAGGAGAGCAGCAGTCAGTCTGCAGAGCCCAGCACTGCTCTCCAGCACCCTTCTTTGAAACTGTGTTGGTGCTGGGATGCCTTTCTTGCTGAGTTCTGCCTTTCTGGATGAGTCCCTCCTTGGCTTACTGCAGAAGCCCAAGGGTCATGGCCTTGAGTGCCAGCAGTGCATGTTGCATTGTGCTGGATCTCATGGGTGAGGAACACCACTTGAGGAGGGGTGAGGATTGCATAGAGATCTAAATATGAATAGGCGTCTCCACCACAATCTTCTGAATCAGCAAGGAAGGCATGCCCTGTGTGCCCCCTTCTTCTCTGCACTGCACTGAGCAGTGGCACGTGTGCTACAAGAGTGGTATGGGAAGTCTGTGCTTCTTGGGAGGGAAAAGATTTGGAAGAAGGTCTTGAGGTTTATTTTTGAGAATGTTAATTAGGGCTGGAGGTTCCCTGAGCCTCACCTTATTGCCCCAACTGCCACAACCCGGACTTCAGGTTTGGCTTTTCTCTCTGTTCCTCTGGCAGCAGCAGGGCTGGTGTTGAAGGGAAAAGCTACAGTAGGGAGGGAACAAGCCGCATGCTGCAAGCTGAAGAGCACTCTGCTGATCCACAGCAACTACTGAGCATGTGGAGATGTGTGTCTGGCTGGGCTGTGGAGAGCAGCCTGTCTGAGGGGGATCGAGAGGCCACAGTGGGTGTGACTTATGTGAAAACTTACTGGGTTTTTTTGCACTCCTGTGCTGTTCTTGTTCCTCTCTGCTTGCTTGCATCTTGAAACAAGACCATTTCCACAGCAACCAGCTGTGATCAAGCATGCAGAGGTAATTCTGTTGTGCTCCTCCCATGGTGTCTAACTGGTGCTGCACGTAGGATTACCAAGCCTCTACGCTAAGCAATGAAGAGAATCAGCAGATGAGCTCTTGAAAGCAGAATCTGCTTTTGTCCTAGTGTAGTCTGAAGTAGTTTGCATTCTCAGTGATTTACCAGATACCCACAGTCTCTTGTTCCTGATTTACTGGGGGAAAGCTCTAAAAAACCTCATTTCCAAGTGATGCTGGACACTAATGTGATTGTTTCTGTCTCTCTGGCATGAGATCAAGTCTCTGGCTCCCATGAAGCTGGCAGCAGTTTGAGCTTTGCCCTTGGGTAAATGAAGTTTATTCCTTGCACTGTTTCTTTCCAAGGTTTACACCCAGGATCACTCTGACAGAATCCCACTGCTTTATGAGTTCTGTTCTTATCTGCCCAGTCCCTTTTGCATGAGGCACTGAGCATTCATGTGTTCTTTTTCTTTCCCCAGAGAGGAGGAGGTGGCTCGGTTTCATGAGGTCATTGCGGATCCCAAGTACAAAGCCAACCCCCTCATGGCCATCAGCGAGCATCTCTCTCGGAGGCTGAGGCAGGAAGAGGAAGGTAAACCCCTCTAGGGTGTCAGCTGGGACCAAACCTGCAGATGGGAGCTGGTGCGAGGGCTCCGGGCTGCAAACCAGCACATCACTAATGTGACCTCTCAGTCACTTCAGTCCTTGGAAACAGTTCAGCAATTATTAAACTCAACAGCCCTGGTTTCTGTCTGCAGGAGTAATGCAGCTCTCTCCTGACAGTGGCAGCTGCTCCTTGGCGAGCAGGCAGCAGAGAGCAGGGTATTCTGCTTTGTCTTTGGGCAGACATTAAGCTCCCCGTGAAGTGTTTTGACACCTTTTCTCTTCTTGTGAGCAGAAGAAATTTAAGAAATGCCACTACCAGTGGCAGTGTATTTGCTTTCTGTTCTTTCCCTCCCCTTTCTGACAGCTCTGAAGAGCTATTCCCTGCTGCTCTGCTAAGGTTGTTCAGGACCCCAAGGCCTGGAGCCCGGAAACCTGTTGTAGATCTGTGTAAGGACTGATGCTGCTGTTCAAAGACATTGTTTTATGAGAGAAATTTAGCTTTGGAATAAACACATTTTCACACAGTACCGAGTCTGGTTCTTGTTTTGGTAAGTTCTAATTGAAATAGGGCCTTGTTCCCATCACTGGGAACATGACTGAAAAGAATAGGTTTTCCCATGTGCGTACTACTGGACTGCTGCTACAGTGCACAGCAGGAGCCACATGAAATCACTGCAGACCACATCTAACTCAGAGACTTGCGTTCCTCCTGCCCTGGAAACATGTGCATTCCATGGCTGATGCTGATCCTTTTTGGCCTACATTGTGTTCCTTACTTGTTCTGCCCTACAGAGCATCCCAAAACATGTCCTGGCTGCAGGCTGTGAACTTCAGCCAGTCATTCAAGTGTCTGGGTTTGGGAACAGCTGCTGTTCTACTAAACACCAGTTTTCACAAAACTTGCAGGAATTTTTTTATGGGGTCAGCTGAAGGCAAGGCCATTCCCTATTGGAGAAGATTTAACACCCCCAAAATGCCAGTGTCATCTTTCGAAACATACAAAATGTTTTCTGATGCTTCTTAACCTTGGAGAAGCAGTCTGCTTGTGTCAGGTCCACTGTAAGGAGCATCTGAAAGCGTTAAGAAAGAAATTCCCTCTGATGCCGACACAGAGCATAGGAGCTGCAGCTGACCCTTAGCCAACTTAGTGCCTAAAACCAGCTGCAAGGGGTTTGGGGAGCACCTTGATCATACCCATTCCTTGCATCACTATTAATGCTGCTTTTTTTCTCCCTCGAGGCTGGCACTGTTGAACAAAGGCAGTTTTTCTAACACCTGCCTCAGCCTTGGCAGTGCAGATGCTGTTGCTGATGCTGCTTGTTGTTAGAGGAATGTCACATTGGTCTGCCTCATAGCTAGCTGCCTCCTGAGAAAGGCACCATCCTTGTGCTTAAATGGAGGCAAGGCAAGAGGTGAAGAAGGTGAAGACATCCAAGTACAAAGGAGGATGTAGATTGCTCGTCTTGTTAGTGAACAGGGCACTCGGTGGGGGATGGACAAGTGCATCTGGAGGGCAGGAGAGGCAGAAAGCTTTCATGGCTTTCTACTGCTTGGATTTCACAGGAGCTTTGCAGTCCTCTTTTTGTCTTGCGTTTTTTAGATAATACATGATGCATGAGGAGAGCCCTGGCCTCCTCATACGGCTGGGTCATGCAGTAGCCAAGCTGTGCCCTCACGCCTCCCTTTGCAGCAGCAGTGATGCGTCAATGGGCACCCTCACAAATCGGTGCAATAACTTGAGAGAAGCCACAGGCAAGTTTATAAAACATTGTCCTGGGTTGCATACTGTGGGTGGGATCATATCCCTTCCCTTGGAGGTGCATGTGAGCATCAAGACTGTGCTCTGCAGAGATCCAGCAGGAGTGGTCATTTCATTTGACAAGCACCAATTTCCTGGACACCCTCTGTTTTGCAAAGAGTGAAGAGTTGGTTGGGGAGTCCCATGCATCTCTGTTCCAGACCAGTTTCTTCTTAGTAACTTCTCCTTATTTGTTGTTTTCACAATGAATGTGAAAGGCTATCAATTCTGCCCGGATTGCAATGTTAGGGAAATCCACAGCTGGCAGAAGGGTTGGTTATAGGGAGATACTAGGGGAGATGTTGCTGTGGGTCTTGTACTAAGAGATCGCCACCTTCTTCCCCTAAGAGAGTAAAGCCTGGTGGGACTGTGGCCTTTTCTCATCCTGTGTGATTTTGGCTAAGAGGCCCTGTGATTTGGAGTGGAAAAGAGCTTTCTTCATGAAAAACCAGCTCTGAGCACTCTGGAGCCCCCCAAAAAGTATCACCAGGATGAAGGGCTCTGTGGTTCATGTAGCTCTTCCAGGGTGGCATCAAGACAGGGGCTGCGTGTGGATTTCCCAGCACCCTTAGGTTGCCTGCTGTGGTGGTTATGGCCTGGTTACTGGAGATTTGGACACCAACAGTGCTGTCATCCAGCACTTCTCCCCTGCCCAGCCTGGATCCCATCTGTTCCCTTGAAAACACTGGTAGCCAGTAGAGCTAAAGCAAAGGGGTGACTGGCCAGGCAGAGGTATTGAGCTGGGTGACTCTGCTCAGTGCTGCCTGGTTGCTGCACCCGTGCTGGTGGCTCTTCATCTCCATGCACAGCATCACCGTGGAGCAGAGTCATGTGCTTTCTTTACCTCGGATGGACCGACACTATCACTCAGCTTGTGTCTAGCTCTGAGCCCGCTGTTTGAAAATGTTGGTCTCCTGGGTGTTCAGCAGCAGTTAAACGTGTGACTGAAACTCCAGTCTGCAGCCTGCTGCTGCTCCAGGCATCTCCTGCCCCCGCCAGCCTTGCAGTTGAGCAAAGGACTTAAAATCTGCCAGGAAACAGGCGTCTGAGACACAGAGTCGCCTTCGCAGCTGGCATGTTTTCAGGATGATAAAAGCTTTCATGCCAAATTTTTTTTTTTTTTTTTTTTTTAGATAGCAGGGTGGGAAAAAATATCTTCCAAGCTGTGAGGAGTAGTTGTGCCGGAGGGGAGGGCAGGGGCCCGACCCGGCAGCTCTAGACTTAGCAACAAGTTGAGTCAGCTACGACTGCACTGCAAACTCAGGGCTGGAAAAATCTGGGGCTACTCTTCACAGTTGTTTTCTTTCTTGTTGGTGATTTCGCTTGTAAAGGCTTCTCACAAAGCCGTGTCTGGAGGCAGCAGTCTGGGTATCCTGTCCATCTGGTGTTCAGCGGGTATTTTCTGCTACATGCAAAGCACCCAAAGCAGTGGGTGGATGGGGATTCTCCTTTACCAGCAGCTCATGGGTAATGTCTTTGGTTTGCTGGTTGTAAAGGGATATTTTTTTACAGCAGCTCTTGCAACTCCAGTATTTCTCCCCAGTGCTGGCGACAGCCCCTCGTGCTTTGTTCCTGCTAGAGTGAGACTTGCATCAGGCCAGTGGCTTGTCTCGGAAAAGCATGCTGAGTCACACGGACCTGGCCCAGCCCTTCATCTAACCCAAAGAAGTTTCTAGTGCAAGTATGTGGGCTCCCTTCTCCTGCCTTCCTCTGGCTGGTCTGTTCTGGGACGTTTTCCATACAGACCCTGTGCAACTGAGTCCCCCCCATCCCCTTCACCTGTAGAAAACATTACCTACACTGGGCAGAGAGTACTTTTGCTTATGCTCTGGTTGAAGTGATGAGCTGTGTTGGCCCTGTGGCTTTCTTTTTCTCCTAGATCTAAGCATGTGTGATGGCTTTTGTCAGCATAAGCCCTGGCAGCTCCATGACCGAGGCACATGCCAGCGCTGTAGGTACCAGCAGGCTGCAGCTTCTGGGGCTGCTGGGGAAGGCTTGTGGTGAGCCTAGCAGAGCTCCCAGCTCACAGCGTTCTGCACCCTGGCAGCCTCTTCCTGTGCCAGCAAGTTGTCCGGTGGCCTGTGACTGGGAGCTCATCCCTGGAAGTGCATCCCTTCCTGCTCTTGGGTGGATTCAAACCATAGTGGACTGCGAAATCTGGCTCATCCATGCTGCTTTAGTCACACTGTCTTTGCTAGTAAAGGTTCTGGGATGGAGCATTGTTCTGGCGTAGAGGAATCAGGGGCGCTTATTGTTGCTGCAGGGTGTAGGCAGGAAGCATTTGTAGGTACTGGTAGCACCTTTTCTGGGATGACAGGAGGGTTGCCGTCGGCACCTCCTCCACACCAACACCAATTTGTGGAGGAGAGGAACGGGAGCATGACAGATTAATTTGCTTTCTTCTGCGTTGTGCTGAGGCAGTGAAGAGATCCCAGGATTCTGGCAGGGGGACACTGGCTGTGTGAGTTGTCTGCACTTGAATCCCTAAAACCCATCACCCTGCCTTTCGTCCACAGAAGGTAATCCCCTGTCGTGGGTGGGACACGTGCTCTTGGTGTGATTGAGGGGAAGCTGAGTGCTTGTAGTAACAGGACAAGGGGTAACAGTTTTAAACTGAAAGAGGATAGATTTAGGTTAGATATTAGGAAAAAGTTCTTCACTATGAGGGTGGTAAGACACTGGCAAGAGTTGTCCAGAGAGGCTGTGGATGCACCATCCCTGGAAGTGTCCAAGGTCAGGTTGAACGGAGCTTTGAGCAACCTGGTCTACTGGAAGGTGTTCCTGCCCATGGCAGGGGGTTGGACCTAGGGGATCAAGTTCCCTTGTAGGCACTAGTCTAGATCAACTAGATGAACTATGTCCCTCCCAATCCCAACTGTTCTATCGTTCTAGCCACAGCCACTAGTCAGTTTGACCCCAGGAGCATGTCAAGCCTTGAAGACTGCAGAGTCATTGGCGGGTGCGTCTGTAGGTCTGGGAATGAGGTGTCTCCCAGCTCACTAAAAAGACCTGAACTCCTCACCCTCCCTAACCTCACATGTCAGGATGGGCTGTGACTCAGCCTGGCTAAGCTGTCCTTGCTGCAGTTGGGGCCCCAGTCACCTCTCTGTGACCTGGAGTGCCTGTCCAGCTCCACTCTGTACAGCTTGGCTTCCTGGGGTCACAGCGACTCATGGAAACTGAGATCCTGCAGCACAAGGATGCCAAAATTTTCCTTTGAATAGCACGTAAGTCTGAACTTCCTTCCTCCATCCCTGCCTTGGCGTGCTCTGTCCGCGGTAGCACGCAGGGAACTGGCTGTGGTGTGCAGCTGAGGCTGGCTGCAGAGAACAGGCTCCTTCCAGCCATGAAAACAATCCTTGATGGTCCTGCTGCAGGGGGCATGTCCAGCACCTGGGGAGCTACTGTGACTCCTGCTCCTTCCAGCCTAGAAGGGACAGGGGCAGAAGCAAATGTGGCTGGCAGAGCAGAGACCCAGGTCTTGTCACCTTCTGCCACTCCTCCCTCTCACACGCTCCAGCCAGTGCAGTGAACCCTTTCCATGTGTATGGTTATTTCTTCCCCCAAATGCCCCCTTCCTGGCCAGTCCTTAACATTGTCTGCACTTCACGAAGCCACTTGCACACTTGTACTTTTTTCTTCTGCCCTTTATCTATAGCTCGGGCATACCTGAAAACAACCCAAGATGTGTTCCCGCCGACGTAGCAGGAACAGCTGTAGGGAACCTGAGGAAATAAAACCACATGCAAATTTGTGCATTTTGATGGGTTTGGAAGAAGTCGAGATTGGCACCAGCAACTTCTCATTTCATCCACGGGTTGCACAAGAGAGGGGCGAGGTGGATCACTTGATCAAGCCTTTGTCCCTGAGTACGGAGCCACATGTCCCTGCCCCGAAGCATGGGTTTCACCATAGGCTCTTTGGGCAGCCTTTGTGGCTTTCACTGTCCGTGGTGGCTGTCCTGCCAGGACGTGTGGTCACCTTGCTCTGTCCTGGCCTTTTTCAGAGCGCTCATATTGATGCAGGATGGGTCAGACCCTCAGGGTTCCACCAGTGCCCTCCTGTGAGAGGTGCAGTCTTGCTCCTGCTCTTCACTTCCTGACCTTTCACCAGCTACTAATTCCAGGAGGTCTCTCCCCCTTATCCCATGGCAGATCAGTTTCTTTAAGAGCTTTTGGACATTCTTTAAGTGCTTAAGAGCATTGCCACATGCCATTGGAAATCCACGTAAAGCCTGGCTAATTGGATCACCCTCATCTCTGTACTCGCCACTTCCTTGCAAGGGAAAATCGCACCCTGCAATGCTGACTCTTCCCAGCATGGTAATTATCTGAGCATCTGCTGATTCTGCTCTGCACCATGGCTCGCTTCAGTGTGAGGCATTAAACCTGGCTTCGTGTTTTCATTTTGATAAGCAATTTAGTCCTGTTCAGCCATTGTCTCTGTGAAGGGTGGTGTTACCCCCTGGCAGCTGCAACCCAGAGTGGAAGCAGCACCAAGGCGGGTGGCACCTAGGGATCTGACCTGGCACAGAGCAACTTGGCCACAGGGCAGAGTCAGATGCCTGACCTGCACATCCCAACTCCTCCATTTTCCTGAAGCTGCCGGGATGTCTCCCCTGCTTCATGGAGGCAGTTCATGAACAGTGCGGGCAGGCCACTGGTTCTGCCACTCATCAGCTGTCAGGGCTGAGCTTCTCACTCACAGCGTGTGAAAAAGCAGTGCCTGCCTCCGTCCACAAAAAGAAAAAACCCCATGTGTTGAAATAGTTTACAGTTCCTGAGCACAAAATTATGTAACAAAGTTAGACTTGTGGTAAAAAAACTAAATATTTGAGGGCAATAAGATACTCAGATGGGAGGAAAATGGATTGTGCTAAAGGAAGCGTTTCCAAACCTATGCAAAAATAAGTGGTTGCCTTCAGTTCCCTGAGGCTGGTCCCCTCCCGGCGCCCGAGCAGCTGGAGTCACAGCATGCGGCTCTGTGGTTTCTCTCCACCCAGTCCAGATGCCTCTCTGGGTGCAGGAGCTCCAGCAACCCAAACTGGGACCAGCGTCAAGAGTGACGTCAGTGATGGAGCGCTATCGGATGAGCAGCAAGGCGAGGATTTTTAGGGTGGCTTTTTTCTTTAACCAAGTCAATTGTTTCCTTATGAAGAAGCTGTTAAGTAGTGCAAACCAAACATGGAGCCTTGCCAGGAGCGTCATTAAGAGTTAGACCTTTGCATCCAAATGCTCCAAGATTTTCCAGATCACTTGATTCCAAGGAGGATGTACAAAATATAATCTAAGGGGTTTGCTCTGCTTTAACGGTCAGCGTGTTGTGCCAGACGGGGTGTGTTGCTGACCCTGTTTGAACTCGGTGTGATTTGCACATGAGCCGTGCCTGTTACCATACAGGTCTGCCTGCATCTGCTCAGTGTGGCTCATCATCCCTGCATGGGTGGGGAGCTGCGGCTGTCCCCAAGGCTGCTGCACTGCCCCGAAGCGACAAGGGTGGGTGGCTGTGGCAGTGGGACCTGGGCACCATGCTCAGTGTTGATACAGTGAGGATTTATGTGTTTTAGTCCAGCACAGGTTCTCTGTGACTGAGTGAGCCATGGCCCAGGAGATGAGGAGCGAGGTGTTGGAGTGGCCGGTGGGAGCACAGCCATCTGCTGGGGTCTCTGGTGGCATTGAGGCTGCCATAGTGGGTTCGCTGCCCGCTGTGGCGAGCTGGTGAGCAGGTGGGTGCAGTTTGCTGTGAAGGATGTTGACAGTACAAAAAGTGGCATGTGACACCTCGTTCACTTGATGCTTCTGGACCGTCACCTTGGTTTCAGTGGCACAAGTAGGAGAGGAAGCTGTGACAAAGCAATATCCTAAACAGGAAGGTGCAGGGGAGAGGACAAACATCAGGGCTCAGGTAGGTGAAGGCAGGGGATGCCAGGATATCCTCCTAGGGGAAGGAGACAGAGAAAGAAAGAACATCCCCAACGCATGCACCCCTTGGTCCCACACTCTAGCCAGCCCGGGAGGATGGACAGACTGGCAGCAGAAGGGGCCATGAGTACAGGCTGTTCTTGCAGCTGAAGACTTGATCTGTGTCCTAGCAGGCACTGTTTGAAATACTGAGGGACAGAGGCCAACACGGGTGAGGCAGGAGGCAGGAAGGGGAGCTGCTTCCTTGGGGGATGCTACTCCTCCTGGCCCTCCACTCCCCACGGGCTCTGCTGGCTGGACAGGGAGGAGTGGGGTGCTCAGAGCCCCGCACCGGGACAGGGCCAGAGGGAGATTAATGCCTCTTGCAGCTCATGAGGGCCATGAGCCTGGATGCTGTTTGATGGGTTTATGAGTGCGTCAGTGGCGCTATGGCCCGGAGGTGCGGCCAGCAGCTCCTTGCTGGAAGCAGCATTGGTGTGCCAGGCCAGGGGGACTGACTGTGTGTGCAGCTGTTTTGGATATGTTTGATCTGAGTGTGTTTACAGCCGTCCTGGACACATTTAATCACGGCTCACCAACGTGAAGGTTAATCTAAACATCTTCCACTGCGCTCGGTAAAACAGCTGCCATCTGTCTCATGGACGCATTGGCTGGTGGTTTGGGAACAGTGAGACTGACTCTGGGAACACCCAGAGCACCCACTCTTGCCCCACCTGCCTTCGGTCCTCTGTGTAAAGGCAGAGCTTGCGCTGCTTTAGGGGTCCTTGCCCCAGCGCCTGGCAGTAGTGGAGGGCTCCAGGTGAACACTCAGGATTCTCTGCAGGCTGCATTGGGTGAGCAGGGGCAAGCCCTGAGTGCTGGTGCTGATGGTGACCAGCCTAATAGATGTGGCAAACTAGTTCAAGCAATGCTTTTTCACACATTTTTTCCAGTCCCCTTGGGATTTTTGAGCAGGATATGTTGTTCTTGTACCTAATAACTGTTGCAAGCCATCCCCAACCCAATGCAGAAGCCCCTCGGCCTTGGGGCCATCCTGCTGCCAGCTCTCCTCTTGGACAACAGCAGGCAGGACACCCACTAGGGCTAGCAGCCAGCACCTGATTTGGGTGCTTGTGGGCATGTGCCATTCTGGCATCACCATCCTGCCTGCAGAGCCAGCGCAGGACACCGTGTAAGCACAAGTTTGCATCTCAGTGTCATTCAAGGGTCTGCACAAGCAGGTTACTGCAAGTGGAGCTGCCAAACTGCCGGCCTCAGAAACTCATGCCCACCTACAGAGCAACTTTATTGTGTACTGGCATCTGCACATGTGTAAAATCAATCCCAGATACACCAGGCAGCAACAGGGCAGGTACAAACACGTTACGAGTAGGAGCTGGGTCTTGGCAACAACAAACAATTTGATATCTCAGCTACATGGAAACATCGGCAAGTGAGCTTGGGCAGCAGGGTGAACACACTGAATAATTGAGGTAGTGATGATTTTTATGAGAGAGTTAAATTACATCTCCGTAGCGATCTCTGGTCATGCCTGTGAGCTCACCCAGCGCAGGGTGAGGGTCAGCACTGGGGTGGGGAAGAGTCTGGGAATGTGGCAGGTTCTGCACAGGCGAATGGACAGGCAAATTGGTGGGCACTTTGTCTGCAGGTGTCCAGAGCCCTGGGCAGGAGGGGTGGGACGTGGTAGGGGTGAGGGAAGCTGGGCCACGTGCCCAGGGTGCTCTGGTGGGGAGCTGTAGACTGCAGTGTTTCCTGTCTGTGTCTCCTTGCTAAGAAGGGTTGCTGTCAGCAAGCAGCTAAATCTGGGAGGAGGCAACTGTGCTTCCCAGGTGTCCTCCAGCACTACCCTGGGCAGCCTGCTGTTCTTCCACAGGACAGCCAGCTTGCCACCCTCTGCAAGGTCTATGTTAAACATCTTCCCTCCTTCTTTCTGCAGCATCTCTTCGGCAGCAGATTCCCTGGGCTTGGCTGCTGCTCCACCAAGGATCATGTGGCAACAGCGGGGAGAAATTACCAAGCCTGGATCTGCTGCTGGGGCTTTCCGGGGATGCAGTTTCTGCTGGGTTGGTGGCATGGGACAGAGGAGGCAATGGGTCTGGCAGTGCATCCACTGCGTCCCTCGTGTGAGAGCAAGGACTCTAAAAGCAGGTCTGGATGGACTGGCACGCTGGATGGAAACTGCATTGCAACAGCTATGTGCTGGGACCAGAAATGACCTTCTGCACCTGCTCCAAAGACCATTGCGATGCTGAAATGTGGGTCCTTCTGCTTGGATTGCATTTTGCAGGTCAGAGCTCGTGGGCAAGTCACCTGCAGAAGATGCCAGCATGTGATGCAGAGGGCACAGGCAGGAGGTTTTGGCTGGTGGACAGACACAGCAGCAAGGGAAGATTTCAAGACAAAATTCCCTGAAATCACAGGTGACACTTCTGGGAAGAGTGGGCCATGAATGAAATCTGTGGCTCTGACAAGCCCACAGTCATTCCATCTCTTGAAACCCCATGTCCTTTGGAGACTTCCAGTGTTGCACAAGCCCCGCTGGTGGCTCTGGCCAGCAAATTCACCATGGCTGGGGAATGCTGGGCAAGCACCAGCCTGTGCAGAAGTCTTGTGCTGGGCGCAATCTTGCTACCACTGGTGCTAACTGAGCCCTGAGACACATTCGGGAGTGTAAGGACCCCCAGAAGTGAGGCCAGATTGCAAATCAAGCTGCCCTGGGGTGGAAAACCATTTCAGAGCATGGAAACCGTAAAGCAGCTTGTGACTTGTGGATTTCGGAATGCACTGCACTTGCTTTTACAAGCAACCGCGTAATATGTCCC
This sequence comes from Buceros rhinoceros silvestris, assembly GCF_000710305.1. NCBI lineage: Eukaryota > Metazoa > Chordata > Aves > Bucerotiformes > Bucerotidae > Buceros > Buceros rhinoceros. Next base: position 51,416 of record NW_010413505.1, read on the forward strand.
ATTTCCTAAGACTTTGATGAAAAAGCCATTGTTAAAAAGCCATTTATTAAAGTAAGTGTACAGAAAACAAACTAAGCAAAAAACAAAAAAAATCCAAAACTAGATTTGGATGAAAATTGAGAAGAGCACATGATTTGAAAAAATGTGATGTTTCATAAGCACCAGCAACTTGGTTCCGGTGGTGCAGCTCGGCAAGACCAGAGCTGTCTGGGGAGGGAGCCCTTCCCTCCCACAGGGGCAGGGGACTTCCCTGATCCATGCTGGAGCCAGGCTGGCATTGGGCAGGATGCAGAGCCTGGGGACTCACTGCACCCTCTACCCCACCCTTGCCCCTGTACTATTTGTCCAACGTGAGCCCTCGGTGGCGGCACTGGGGGTGACTTTCCTCATTCCAATATAGGGCTGGAGCCAGCAGAGACCCTCTCCTTGTCCCTTGGACTCTGGAGGGGCCCGAGGGGCATCCCTGGGTGCATTTCTGGTTGTTTGGGAGGGCACATCCACATGTCCTTGGGGGTAACAGCTGTCCCAGGGGCCAGCACCACCCCAGCCTCTTCCAGCCCAGCAGCAGGAGTGCTTGCTGTGCTGAGTGCTGTGCTCAGCAGCAGCAGCAGCAGCAGCAGCAGCAGCAGCAGCCACACAAGCAGCAGCGGCGGGTACAAC
>NW_010413505.1:52197-52687 GCF_000710305.1 Buceros rhinoceros silvestris
AGCAGCAGCAGCAGCAGCAGCGTTGAAGTCAAGGTAATTAAGGTAATTAATTCTTAACCTCATCCCCCCACTCCTGCCCTGGTAGTGGATTCCCCAGCATCCTGGCGGGACACAACTGCTTTGGCCCATGACGCAAAGGCGGTATTGGGGAGCATGGTTTTGTTCTTGCTGACTTCATGGCTGATCCTAAGGGGGCAGGGAGGGAAGCAGTAGCTAGTGTTAAATTCCTTGAGCCGAAAATAAAGTACAATCAGGAAATGCGGACAGGCGTTGCCGGAGGCAAAGTCTTTGCCAGCCAAGAGCTGCCCGCCCCTGGGTGCTGCTGCTCCCAAGCAGGGTAGAGGTAGAGGATTGTCTCTGCGAGTGAGGAAGCGTATAAATAGATCATTGTTTCCAGCACGGGCTTTCATTCCAGTCCTCTTCATCCTCCCCTGAGCACGTGTACGGATCCTTACCCCGCCTTAACGAACGGGGAGGGGGAGCAAGCGAC
>NW_010413505.1:52837-53271 GCF_000710305.1 Buceros rhinoceros silvestris
CGGCGGGGCGACCCGGCCCCTGGGCGCTGCACCCGGAGCCCGTGCTGGGCACTGGCGGGAGTGCGATGCAGCGTCGTAATACGGGTGCCACCACCCAAGTGCTCCAGAGAAACGGGTGAGAGAAAGGCCGCCGAGTTCTTACTATGAATAATACCGAAGGTGGCTGATGCAGCAACATGTATCACTTTTGTCTGGTTTATTTCTACACAAGATGCCTGCCACGACTGGGGGCACCTCACTGCGGGACGGGCAGCTTCCCGCGGGGGAAGCCAGATGGGAGATGCCAGATTCCAGAGGCTCTTCCCACCAGAGGTTCTTCCCACCGCCACGTCTGTGGGTCGAAGCCCAGCCCAGCCCAGCCCAGCCCATGGAGCCGGCCGGGCCACCCCGCTGTCACCTGCCTGCTGAGGCCTGGCTCAGCCCTGCTGGCCTGG